>NC_089647.1:77622003-77874503 GCF_037042795.1 Molothrus aeneus | reverse complement strand
CTAGGCAGGGACAGAAGGAAGAAGCACCCCGCTTTCGTGCCATTAATATTTATTGTTCCTTCAGTTGCACTTATATATATATATATGTATGTATAAAACCCCGCTCTCGGCGGCAATGCCGTGAGACGGCGGGGGCCAGGAGCAGTGTAGCACTTTTTTCCAGGACGGGAACCTCGGCCGAGCGGCAGCCGGTGCCTCTGCCCTGCCCAGCTGCGGCTGAGGGACGCGCAGCGCTGCGTATTTTGCACGCCTTGCCCCACTGCGCCGCTCATCCTGCGGGCAGCACAGACCCGGCACAACGCCCCCCGAAATGGGTCTGCCGCAGCACTGCCCGCCTTTATTAGATGCACCTTTTTCCATCTGGAGATGCCCATATAAACGTTAGAGGCAGGGGAGAAGCGTCCCAATAAAGCGCGATGGACTTTGTAATACAATTTATGCTGTCATTCATAAATAACAATGCCATATGGTAACCATATTGCTTATACAAGTAAAGCCGTCAAAGTGTCACTATTTGATTTATCTCAACAGCTTCTTCCAACGGTGACGTTCAGAGAGAGGGGAAGTGGGAAAGAGAGAGAGAGAGAGCAGAGCAAAATTTGGCCTGGGTTTCCTGAGACCGCCTCTCTCTTTATCTCTTTCTTTCTTTCTATATATGGGTAGGTAGGTAGGTAGGTAGGTAGGTAGATAGATAGATAGATAGATAGATAGATAGATAGATAGATAGATGATAGATAGATAGATAGATAGATAGATAGATAGATAGATAGATAGATATAGAAGGATTTTTTTTTCCTTATTTTATCCCTAACTAAGCAAACCTCAAAGGGGATGGCCCCTCTTTCCCTGGCGATGTGCGCTCTGAACACGACAGCTCCGAAACTTATGCTCCTAAATCCCTGTCCCAGAAGTGCGGCGGGTCTCGGCCCCGACCGCCACTAGCCCCGGATCCTCGTGTCAACCTCAGGTTCCCGCCTGGACGCACGAAGCGACGATATTTGGCACAGGAGAAGTTTAATTTTCAAGAGTGTACGTTATCCATCCGCTGAGCCCCTCCATAGGGAAGGGGTGGGGAGTCTCACTGCCATATCGACACTCTTTCGTGCCTCTGGGCAGCCTCCCGCTCTCGGCCGAGGTCCCGGCGCCTCCGTGCAATCCCCCTGACGGGACGGTGGGCAGGGTGCCGTGGGTCCGTCCTGCCCGTGCGGGTCCCCACGGGGCTGTGGCTCGGGGCGCTCCCTCCCGCTGCGGGCGGACTCCACCTCCGATGGCGCACGTTCGGGCAGGGCACGGCGCCACAGGCTCCCCCCGCCGCAGAGCAGCCCCACGGGCGTGGAAAGCCACCCGCGACGGCCCGGGAGGAGGGTAGGCTTTCCTAGCGTATTTGGGGAATCTTGCAGCTCTTCCCGGGGAAAGCGCCAATCGCGCTCCCTTTCTAATGGTTCCCCGGAAGAATGTTTTACACCTTATAAAATATTGCTCCCCGCTCCCTAACTATCAATAAGACGTGCATTAAAGACGATTGTTTGTAAATGGTGTTCATGATCATTAGCATACATTTACATAATGCAGCTCACAGCACAGCGTTTTACGGTTAAACACCTCCTAAAGCCGATAGCCCGAGCTCAGTTTATAGAGGAAGCTTTGCGAAATAAATGTGAAGACTTCCAGGCTTTCACCCCGCCTCTGCAGCCTCCCCCGATGTCCCTTGGCAGGTTTGCCGGCGAGCGGAGCCCTGCGGGAGGGCTCTGCAGCCGGCTCCGCCGCGGGAGCGGGGCGCGTTCCGACCCCCGACGGGCGCTGTCGGGTTGTGGGGGGCTGTGGGGCAGCACAGCACGCCTCCCCTCTGCTGCAGCCCGGGGGCAGCGGCAGCCTGGGCCTGAGCTGGTGTCGGTGAGTTAATGGGCTTTAAATTCTTCATGGCTCTTTTGGAGATGGCAGCGTCCAAAATTGTCCCTGCGCGGGCAGCCACCTTCTCTGCCCGGCGTTTGCAGCCAGTCCTAAAAATGAGCGAATTTCCACGTGAGTCTCCATCAACCCCTCCCTTCCCTCAGTCACAGGTCAGCTGCCTCTTAGCCAGCTATAAAATAATTCCATTTTTTTATGGCCTCTCATAAAAAGAAATTGATCGGGGTATATATTTGAATTAAGACATATTAAATCGATGACAGATACACATCACCTGCGTTTAACAGCAGAGGGACAAGGAGGCGTGCAGAAGGTTCCACGGAGCTGTAATACTTGTTCATCTCCACAGCATCTCCCACCAAACCATTCCATCTCTGGACCTTGCTCCAGCAAGGCACCCAGAATTTGGGGAGGAAGGAGGGCACTATATGGATGGACGTGTGAAAAATACATGTATATAAATACCCGTACAGACGTATGGCTACTTTGCGTGAAGTTTTTACTGTGCAATAAAACCATCGAGCAGCCGCTTTTAAAACCCGGGGATCATTTATTTCCATTCCTTGCCTTGCAGCATCACTGAAACCCCCACGGCGGCCACACGAGCCGGGAGCATTGGCTCGTCTCCGGTGGGGGGGAGAGGGGAAGGAACCGGCGGGTCTCTCTCCCCCTTGAGCTCCCCCTAGAGCCTCCCGCCCCCCTTTTGGCAGCCGTGGGCCAAATCCTGCGAGTTTTACCCCCGCGAGAGGCAGAGGAGGGGGAGCCTGGAGCCTGGCCCAGGAAATGCCGGACCAGCACGGGGCTTCCTTTGAACGTGGCTTGGCACAGGGAAGCGGCCAAGACGCACAGATGTAGTTTCGTCAAGGGGATTCGGTGGCCGGGGAGAGCCGGAGGTGCGTGTGGGTCCGCTGGCGTCCCCTGCCCCGTTTCCTCTCCTGGAGAGGCGGAGGAGAGTCCCTGGCTGCCTCGCAGGCAGGGAAGGGCAGGCAGCTTGCCTGCACTTTCCAGGAGCCCGGGAGCTCAAGGCATTCCTAGGGGCACCAACTGCCTAAAGAAAGCAGATGACATATCAGTAAAAGCTACTTCTCCTCCCACAGAAAAGTCACGACAATGCTCCTTTCCCCTTTTGGCTCGCAGGGAAATCCCGGCCTTGCCTAGTCAACCCCCTCAAAGGGCAGCATCCTTTGTACCGAAGGGCCAGTTTCGGCGCTCCACAAAGAGCTTCGCTTTCGAGGACCAGTACACCCCGCACCCCAGGGGCGGTCCCATCGCTGTCCCCGCCCGTCCTCTACCTCTGCCCCCTTTCAGGAGAGCTCCCTCTTTTCCTGCCTTTTCGTCTGGGGCAGCAGCTCAGGGCCGACACACGCCAGCCGGAGACTCCCCCGTTTCCCACCCTACCGTTCCGACATCCGAAAGAGTCGAGGAGCATTTATGCTCGGGGCCAGTAACGCTGCGGGGGTTTCATCTCTATTTCGCCGCTGCTGAATGAGGGCTGGAGGGGATGCAGCTGCCTGGGCTACAGCTGTGGGACCGCCGAGGGGCGTGGGGTGGTTCTCCCCACGGGATGCCCCGGGAAGCTGCTGCGGGAGGAGGGAGCCCCAAAGCGACAGCGAGAGCCAAAACTTGGCTCTAACATGTGCCACTTGCCCCCCTCCTCCTCCCCTCCCCGCTCACTCGTTTATTTTCTAAAGGAAAGGAATCCCAACCCCCGCCGTCTTCTTTTCAGGGAAACTTTGGCCGCCTTCTCCTAGCGGTGCCTTGGGCATGAGTACACACAGGCTCGGCCTCGCGTGGGCGTGGGGTTGCGCACATTGTTGCAGGAGGGAGCGCTTTCCCGCCTCATCCATGAATGAACGTGGCCCTCCAAAAAAATTTAAAAAGATAAGGAAGCTGAGCACAGAGCCGGGCAGCAGCCGCACGGCCAGGCGAGGAGAGAAACCCCACGGCCCCGCGAACGTAAACACGGCGGAGCACCTGAGCAGGGCGCCCCGTCCGGTGCCTGGGGAGCAGAGGCAGCTGCTGCTGCCCGGTGCTGCCGGCGGGGGGCGGCGGGGGAGGCGCCGGGTGCGCCCCGTCGGGCCCCGCGCGAAGTTTTGCGAGTGCAACTTCGGGGGGCGGCGCGGGGGGGCCCGGGGGGGCGGCGGGGGCGGATCCCCGCTGCGCCGGCGGCCTGAAAGGGAGCCAATCGCGGGGCCCCGGCCGCTGCCAATCATCGCCATCCGTCCAATCCCTCCGGCGCGGTGTCCGAGCCGTATTCCCCAGCGCGCCGCCGAAGTGTGGTGAGGGCTCTGCCAATCGCGGGCGGGCAGAGCGGGGCCAGGGATGCGCGGGGCTCGGAGCGCAGACAAAAGAAGTTAAAGAGCCGCTTAATATATACATGTTTTTGAAGGCGGGTAAAGGGAAAAAAATAACAACAGCGAGCGTAGATGGGCTTGGCTGTGTCGTTATGGAGCCCCCTTTGAGCAAGAGGAACCCGACACTGAGATTAGCGGATTTGGCAGCGGCTCAGCCCCATCCTCACCAGAACATGACAGGCTTCCCGGGGCTGGGGAACCACCACGTCCACCCCCACCACGCGGCCCACCTCCACCCCGGGGACGCGGGCGGCGACCCCGGCGGCGCCCTCACGCCGCTCGGACCCGAGCACATGGCGCAGCCCGCCGCCCTCAAGCTCACGCCCGAGGCGCTCACCGCCGCCGCCTTCGCCGCGCCCGCCGCCACCACCACCACCGCCGCCGCCTCCGCCACCGCCGCCGCCGCCACCACCGCCGCCGCCTACGCGCCGCCCGCCGCCGCCCTCCCGGGATACCCGTCGGGGGAGGCGGCGGGCCGGGACTTTCTCCTGCGGCGGGAGCTGCCCGCCGCCGCCGCCGTGCACGGGGCGCTGGGCGAGCAGCACCCGCCCGCCGGCTCCCCCCACCTTCCGCACCCGCCACCGCACGGCGTCTTCATCTCGGCCGCCGGCACCTACGGCGCGACCGACGGGGCGCACGCCGCCTTCCCGCCGCCGCCGCCCGGCGAGCAGGGCGCGCCCGCCGGCCGCCACCCGCCGCTCAACGGGCAGATGCGTCTGGGGCTGGCTGCCGCCGCCGCCGGGGAGCTCTACGGGCGCGCCGAGGCGCACTACGGGGCCGCCGCCGCCTCCTCTTCCTCCTCGGCGCTGCAAGGCTACGGCTCCGTCAACCTCAACCTGGCGGCGGCCGGGCACGGGCACCCGCACCACCCCCATCCCCACCACCACCACCATCACCACCACCACCACCATGCCCACGTCGGGGCCGCGGCGGCGGCGGCGGCGGCCGGGGCCTTCCTGCGATACATGCGACAGCCCATCAAGCAAGAGCTGATCTGCAAGTGGATCGACCGGGAGCCGCCTCCTCCACCTCCACCGCCGCCACCGGGCGCTAGGAAGCCTTGCTCCAAAACTTTCAGCACGATGCAGGAGCTGGTGAGCCATGTCACCGTGGAGCACGTCGGTGGGCCCGAGCAGAGCAGCCACGTGTGCTACTGGGAGGAGTGTCCCCGTGAAGGCAAGCCCTTCAAAGCGAAATACAAACTCATCAACCACATCCGAGTACACACGGGAGAGAAGCCCTTCCCTTGCCCCTTCCCCGGCTGCGGGAAGGTCTTCGCTCGCTCTGAAAACCTCAAGATCCACAAGCGGACTCATACAGGTGGGTTGTTCTTCCCACCCCCACCCCCCCTCCCCGCAAGGGTTTCCTTCCTTTATTTTTTTTCTCCCCTTTCCTCCTCTTTTCCTCCTCTCCTACGCACCGCCGAACATGTGACTTTTTCATGAATAAGTAATTCGGCAGCACACGGGCCACGCACACACAGCTACGTACACGCACCCGGCCCCTCTGCCCTGCACACACGTGTCGCGTCCCCCCCCTCCAGCCCCCCCTTCACCTTGGGCAGCTCCCTCCCCACCCCCACCCCCTCCGCTACCCACCTCCCGCACCCCGGCAGCACTGGATAAATACACCGATTAATAAATAACGCGGAGCCGGGAGAAGATGAGCAGCAGCCCCTGCGGAAGAGCGAGGAGAGGATGAGCGCTCGCCCTTCCTTGCTCCCGCCGCCCTTGTCCGGGGCACCCCGGGGCGCTCACCCCGCATCTGGGAGGCGCTGTGCTTTGCCCCGTCCCCCCGCCACGCCGGAGGACGGCGGTTCTGCCCTTCCTGCCGCTTCTGTCGGCGGGGACGGAGCCGGGCGGGTGACGCTTGGCCCGACGGAGATGGGGCCGCGGGGGCTCTTGGGGGCGCAGTTCCCCTGCGCTGCGGGCGGTGGTGGCGGGGCTCGGGGCTGCCGGTGCTACCGGCACGACCGGACTGGCCCTGTGACCAGCGCTCCTGGGGCTCCCCCCGCTCCGGGACTGTCCCTGCTAGCGGGACCAGCGATGCTGCCGGCCGTGCCCCCCGGCCTGGGCTACCGATGTTGCGGAACTACGGGGGATGCTGAGGGCTGAACTGCCGGGGCTGCCCGTGCCGCCGGGCTACCGGAGTGACGCCGGTCCCGAGGCTCCGGGTGCTGCCTGGGCTGCTGCAGCCTGCGGCAGTGCCCGCGGAATCGGGAAGCAGGGAGCGAGGCGGGGGAAGGCTCTCACCGGAGGACGCTTCCCTCCCTTGTGGATCTGAGAAGCAAACTTCAAAGTCGCCCCGACTGCTCGGCGGGGTACGGGAGGAGGGAGCGGCACCCCCGGAGAATGCCTCGGGGGACAGGCGGGGGCCCCTGGAAGGGTTTGGGGTGTCTTTGATGCTTGTAGAGTTTTATTTTTCTGGGTTTGGTTTTGGTGTTTTTTTTTTTTTTTGGTTTGGTTTGGATTCCCTCCCCCCCCCCCTCACTTTCTCCTCATTCCTCGCCACTCCCGAAATACGCATTTCCATCTGGGTGTAAAATACTGCCGAAAACGAACGAAGCCGGGATTTATAGTGGCAGACAAATATTATTCCTTGGAGGATACTTAAGGAAGTGGAGTTGCCGTAATTGCTTTCTTGATTTATTGTTTGCTGCTCGGGAAGAGAAAAGCGGCGACCGTACAACGTGTTGTTCCGATGTAAAACCAAATGGCCCATGGCTGAAAGGATTATAGATTTTTATCTCCAGAATATGTCAGGCACGAGCCCATGTGTAGCAGCGGAGCCCTGAGGGTGCCTAGTGCTCTACACCCCGAGCCAGGGATGGTGTGTGGGGGGAGATTTCTCCGGGGGAGAGGAGGGGGTAAGGTCTGACGCTTTTTGTTGTTGTTGTGTTAACGGCACCGCGGAATGAGTTAGCTGGAGGCCCGCGGTTTTGTCATCTATTCGAAAAACTAAAGTTCACCGCAGACTTTTCTGGGCTCCTCAACTCCTTACCCATCTCAGCTCCAAGGGGCAGGCGGGAGGGAGGTGGGAAGAAGTCCGGGAGAGGCTTGCGTGGAGGCAGAGAAATTCAGTCGGGAAAAAGAGCCCCCCACCAAAACCCGAATGCGTATCAGGCACAGTTCGCAGCTCTTAGATGAGGTCGAGCATTGCCCCGAGGCAATGCGTGGGACGTGGCTTCTTGCAATGAAAATTTGGAGAAGTTTTCAGCTTGGGACTGCCCGTAGTCCCCGGGAGGATGTCTGTGCGTGAACCCACGAAGAAAGGCTCTATCCACGCACAAGGGGTCGTTGCACCAAAGCAGCCCTCGGGGTGGGGTGCAATATCCCACCTCGAATGACAGCTCTGCCCATGGGAGGGCAAAGGCGACAGGAGCCTTTCCCTACGTATTTCTCCCCACGCCTTCGAGTGGACAAGGGATCCTAAACTTTCTGCCCGTTCCTATCAGATAAATTAGCGTCATTTTGCCACTTCGGCTTTAACTTAGGCATGTGCAGCCTGGGAGCAGGAGAGATTTACAGACTATTCATATATTATGGGCATTTGGCATGCCCGGGGTGGGGGGAAATAATAACTCCATAATCGTATCATTAGGCGATTTTGCATGTTTCTGGTAATTCTTGAGGAAGAAGAATATTTCAGTAATTCAGGAAGCGTTTGTTGTTTGGGACCTTTTTCTCCCTTTTTGTTTTGTTTTTGTTTTCTTTTTTTGTTTTGTTTTGTTTTCTTTTTTTTTTTTTTCCTTTTTTCTCAGAGGCATCCACCGGGGAGCTGCATGGCAAGCTACTGCCTTGTTTTGGGGACAAATCACTGTTCCCAAACCCGGTGCACTCCAGGGGGAATCGGGACCTAGTCCCTTCTGCAATCTTGCTTTCCCCTTGCCAAGGACGATGCTCAGAATGGTCAGGCTTCCTTCCAGCGATTCCTAGACCTTCCAAAAAAGTGATCCCAAGCCCCATCTGTGCCTCTCCCCTCCACCCGCACTGCTACTGCCAGGAGGAGTGAGGGGATGGCACCCGGCATCTCGCCCCCTTCCGTGGGTTGAAACCACCTACAAATGGTTAAACTCTGACGTGGTGCCCTCGTCAGCGCAACGGGGACACACCGGGACCTTCGCCAGTCCTGGACTTATGGGGAATTTGATCGTCGTGATCTGGAGTCTGGGGAGGCTGCCCACACGTGAACCCGAGTGGAAAGGCACTTCCCTAAAACCCTGAGGGAGTGGACACGGTTTGGTCCAGCTGGTTGGAGCATTCCTCAGGGGGCTTCGGGCTCTGCCGGTCACGGCCAGCAGCAGGATGTGTGAGCCTTCAGCCTTGGAGTAACACAGTTAGAAACTGCCCAAAACCTCCAGGAGATTTTTCTTTGTTTTCCCAGAAAAAATAATAGTAATTAATGAACAAACGAAGTGACTGGAAGCTTGTCTCAGGGGTGTGTGAGGTTTTCATGCACTTAAAACACACGAGGCACAATTTAATTTTTTTTCTCCTTTTTTTTTTTTTAGTATAAACCTTGCACTTTCTAGCACTACCACATTGGTGGTAGGTGAGCCGATTGAAATTGAACAAATTGATGCATAAATAAGCTGTGGAGGTGTATGTTTCTATAGTAACAACCAAGAAATTGCTTCTAAAAATAAAAATAGTTTTCTTAGTTTCATTATTATTTTACTAAATAATAAACGCGATACGATCTTACAAAGGGGAGGAGCAGTAAAAATCGCTTGCTAGTAAGGAGAAAACGTCCACCGAGAGAGCTGCTGGGTTGTTATTTCTGAGCCCTCAGAGCAAATCCCATCTGAAAATGCACATCAGCCACGTCTAAAGGGACTCAAGAATAGCGATAGTAATGACAAAGATTATCAGTGCAGGTCTGTCCGTGCTGGACTCCCGTGTAGCACGGCAGTGAGAAAAACTCGCTGTAAGAAGTTTCCGTACAGGGATCTGCCACTTTTTTCTTTTTCCTCTGGTGTCTCAGCAAGAGGCATTTACCCAGCCCCGTTCGGGATCTATGAGGAAGGGTCTGCTCGGGAGCTATGGGGAAGGACATGTCTATAAGTAGCAGAACATATGTGTTCCAGGGTGTGCTACAGGAGACGAGTGTGTGTGAGAAAGCTACGCCAGGCTAACCGCCCCGGGCTGATTTTCACAACCCCTTTAACTGTTAAGCAATGTGTAAAAACTCTTCAAAGTAGATCATCCGCATACGTTTAGACCCAAATTTGCCCAGGGTGAGCAGCTACGCTGCCCTCATCACCGATGTCTGGGTTGGTCCCCCCAACTTGCAGGTTCCCAGTCCGGGCTGAGGGGTGCTCCCTCCTTTGTGTCGGGATGCTTAAACAGGTGTTACTTTTATTTTCCCCAAACTAATTATTCCTCCAGCGCAGTGCCCATTGGGAAAGGATTACGCAGGAGATGTGCCAGGCGAGCCAGGCTGCCGGCAAACGCCAGCCCTCGCAGGCAAAGGCATTGAGAGGTTTTGTTTGGGCTCGGTCATTAGAGCGGTAATGAAGGATTCTCGTGTGCGAGGGGAGCGCCGCAGAGGGCAAACAAGGCCGGGGGGGCCCTGCCGCCGCCAGCCCGGGACTCGGGGCCTGACGGCTGCCAGCGACGTGTGACAGGCAGCAAAACACGGGGGGAAAGTCGGAAACCTCGGGCATGTCACGACTGTCGCGAAGGGGGAGGAAAGAAGGGCAAGGGGAGGAAAAGGAGGGAAGGGGGATGTTTAGCCTCGCCGCTCGCCCCGCAGGCCGCGCTGCGGAGGGGCTGCGGGCAGGCCCGGTGACGGTGCCGTGTGTCCCCTGTGTCCCCGCAGGGGAGAAGCCCTTCAAGTGCGAGTTCGACGGCTGCGAGAGGAAGTTCGCCAACAGCAGCGACCGCAAGAAGCATTCCCACGTCCACACCTCGGACAAGCCCTACTACTGCAAGATCCGCGGCTGCGACAAGTCCTACACGCATCCCAGCTCCCTGCGGAAGCACATGAAGATCCACTGCAAGTCCCCGCCGCCCTCCCCGCCGCCGGGCTCCCAGAGCTACGCGGCGGCGGGGCCCCCCGACGGCCCGCTGCCCCCCGAGGCAGACCCGGCCGCCGAGCCGCCCCGCGGCCGCCGGGCCGCGCTCTCCCCGCCGGTCACCGACCTCAGCGAGTGGTACGTCTGCCAGGCCGGGGGCGCTCCCCGCCGGCCCCGCACCCCCTCCAGCCGCGGCACCTCCCCGGCATCCGAGGAGGATGAGCCCCACAGGACCTCGGGAGGCAGAACTGCTCCCTAGGGCCGTGCCGAGCCGTGCCAAGCTGCCGGCGGCCCCGGCCCCACCGCACTGGCCCGGGCCGCAGAGGCAGCCACCTGGCACGGGGGGCTGCCGTGGAAGTGCCATCAGGTTTGACTCGCGCTATTTATTCCATGTACGAAACCCTATGGTGTTTGTATGGTAACTAATTTAATTAAAGAGACTCGGACCTTTTTTTTTTTTTTTTTTTTTTTTTTTTGGTAAATAAAAGCATTAATAACGCCAGGCTGGGCCATCCCAGTCACCCGAACCACACAATTTTGCAGGGGGACGGTGTCAATGGAGATGCCCATCTTCCACTCTGCCCATGCCCATTGCTCTTAACAAAATTAAGCTGGTGAAGGCTGCAAACAGGCAGAGCCCAGCCAATCTCTGGAATGGCTCCTAAGTACCTTAGCTGCCACCCCAGCGCCTCCTCTTTGGCCTGGGTAAAGCCCCAGGTCAGCAGCAGCTTCTTGACTGTAAAGCAGCACCTGCTAAAGCTCCGGCTAGCCAGGGACAGGTTGCACATCCCTTAAAATAAAATTAAATAAATGCATTTCCCCACCTCTCTTGCAGTTCAGCTCCTTTGTAATTGAGGGTTTCTCTCCCGAGTCGGGGGGTCCCACCTGCACCCGGCATTTTCTCTCCAGCCTTTCTTTCACCCTGAGCCGTAACATTGTGCAAACGATTTACGAAAGGAAAGACAAAAGATGCAGGACTCCTTTTTCACTCCTCCACGGTTTGTACTTGTATGGCTCCTAGAACGTAGCCAGAGAATCAAAGAAACACGCTGCTATTTGACAACTGTGATACTGTGATAAATTTTTGATTTTTTTTTCCCTAAAAACAACACACGAAAACTCTGCGAATTTTGCTTTCCTTGGGGTTGGTGTTATTATTACTCTGATTATTATTATTTTTTTTTTTAAGTTCGTCTCTCAGATGAAGATTTTGCCTCATGCTCCCTCCAGCCCTCTGGGGGTTGGGAGGGGGAGCAGCCCCCCGGGCCTGACGAGTCCCAGAGTAGGGGGCAGGCACAGAGGGATTATCTTTTTATTATTATTTTTATGTATATTATTTCATGTCTCCAACCGAGCTGATGCCTGCGTGCTTTTCACCATCCCCCTGAAGTGGCCCGGCAGAGTCACCTGGGAGGTGGGGACCAGAGCTGCTGGGAAGGAAGCCAGGGGTGGGGACACAGGCTGGGCTCGGGGTGCCAGCCTCCCCAGACCTGCCAAGAGCCCAGCCCTGCAGCCGAGGGCTGCGGGGACACCCCAGCCCAGAGCCCTTGAGCAGGGAGCGGGGCGCAAATGAAGTAAAGAGCACTAATTCCTCCTCAGAGACCCTGAGAGAAGAAGCGACAGCCTCCCTCCCCTCCCCCAGGGCTTGTGGAAATGTGTTTTGTGTGCCGTGAATGGTGGATGTCGTCTTGTCATTGTTAATAACGTGTATGTGAACGCGATTATTTTGTACAGTCAAATTAATTTATTTTCTGACATCACCCTTTTTTTTCCCTTTTTTTTTTGACTTCCCTGTAACAGTACAGAGCACACCAAAGAATTATCTTATTAATTTTGGTGATAGATTGTTGTTTATGCTGATGTGGTTTGTACAAAAAAGAAATCATTATATTTTTCAGCTTACTTGAATGAACGATGTAATGTGAAACAGACTCTTCCTGCATGTCCTTCGTGCGGTGTGTTGGTGCTGATAATATATAAATTTATGTATAGTTCATAGAGATATTATATTATTAGTACAGTGCATGGTGCTGTCACTCTGGAAGCCTTTAAACGTTGTCTTCATATTGTTGTGTTGGATCTAAAGAAGCAGGCGTTACTTTGAAAACAAACAGAAAACTTGAATAGAAAATAATTTTTTAAAGCTCATTCAATTTGCTTTTTATTCGTTTTTCAAAGCCCATTTGAATAAATAGAAAATAATAAAGTGAGGTATGAACTTTTTAAAAAATAATTTATGTAATGTAATCTTATTAGAGATATATTGGTGCTGATTTATAAACGAACTTTTTAATTTATGCATTTTTTCAATAACAGATTGCACTATACATTACGACATGGCAGGGTTTATAAACTATGGCTCGGGGGGATATATCACTATTTTTATGTATTTGCTACACGTAAGGTCACACACTTGCCCAACAGTTTTATGACACATGATACCTCCTAAATAATAATAAAAAAATTTGCTAATTTAAAACTTTTCATCTCTGTAAACCCCATAAAAATCAACAAAAAAAAATCATGCAAATGAATAAAAATATTGTTCCTATGTATTGCATGTGCCTTACTAACAGACAAGGGGCAGAGACAGACCAGAACACCCCCTTTTCCCCCCGAGGGTCAGCAGGTAGCTTCAGACCCAGCCATAGCCCCACACCTCGGCAGGAGCAGCACCGTGAGGTGTTGGGGGCGGCTGAGGTGCTCCGGCTTTGCCCAGAGAAACCTGTGAGTAAATAGGGTTCTCCTGCGGGTTTGCCTCTGGTCTGCAGCCGGGCAGAGGAGGGATGCTCGGGCAGAGCCAGCCCTGCTCCCCCGAGGCTGCGGGCCTCGCTCCTGGGGCTGAGGGCGGGGCGCGGGCTGAGGATTTTGGGGTGCCTGGTCACGATGGAGCAGCTGGGTGCCCTGCTGCTGGCATCCCGTGCACAGGGGGAAGAGAGGGAAGGACAGACAGACAGAGGTACGACACAGGCACAGGTCAGACATTTATACACATGACATTCTTCATCTGTCTCAAGGACAGCTAATCGGAATATAAAATCTAATCAATTAACATGTTTATTTCTGTTGGGGAGAAAACCCAAAACACCACCAACAAAACAACAACAAAAAAGGGAGATTTTCCTGGCAGTGTTCTCTTGAGGATACTAATGAGTTAAATAGCACTACTCTTCGGTAGGAGCCATATAAGCAAAACCGTATGCCAGAAGATGATTCTGAAACTCAGAGTGAGGTCAGACAAGAAATAACGCCAGGAAATCACTGGAATGAAGGAGAAGAAAACCCCCGAAGTTTTCAGAAGCTGAGTGAGGACAGGTTTCTCCTTTCGAGAACTGAGTAAAACCCGTGAAAAAAAATTCGGGCAGAATCGTGTGTCGGCATCCTCCAGGATTATTTCCTCTTTTAATTTTCTTTTTAAATAAAATAAATTAAATAAAACTGGCTCAGAGTGATTGCGCCCCCGCCCCGTAATTTACCAATGCTCGAAAATGACTGGTCAAAATGTCAAGAACAGTTTCACCAAAAGGTTAGAGTGTTTTTTAAGTCAGTTTTGTTAAATGTGGTAAAGGTGAAACAGGTTGCAAAGAGTTGTTTCAAGCAGAATGACAATAACCAACATACGAAGCAGAAAAACACTCATAAATGAGGGCTCCAATCAATGGGAAAACTTATAGCTCCCTAATGAAGTTTCTTGTGAAAAGGAGGGCGACACAAAGCCACCGAGACATGAATCATTCATGGGAAATATAAAAGATAAAAGATATCTGACAATGAGCAGAACCTTGTATAGAGTGTCTAAAACAAGTTTCCCCTTCTTATTTTCTGCTTCCCCCCCCTCCAACCTCCCTCTCCTAGTGTTCCCTGCCCGCCCTATAGAGTTAACATTGACCAGTGCACGTCCTGCCCCACTTCAAAGTAATTTAGCCCAGAACGGAAGGCTTGGCGCTTGGACAATCTTCATGGTGTGTTAGGATTTCTATGGCAATTGGCAAGCAAGACGTTCCCATCTGAATATGGCTCAAAGAAAGCCACTTATTGACACTGAGTTGGCCATCATCAAAGACTTCATCTTTTCCTAGGCGAAACGTGGTCCTAGCAAACACTGTGTAAATCATCTACCTTTGTAGTCGAGGCTGGGAGACATCTCGCCACACACTATTGCTGGCGCTCGGCCCTTTAAAGGCGACAGCGGCGGCAGCGAAGTTTGAAGGGACTAAGAAATTTCGGGAGTGTGGGAAATGGCATTGCGGGGAGGGGGGCTGGGGATATGGATAAGCGGGGCGTTCTCGGCCGAGAGTCTCGGGGCTGCGCCCCCCGACGCCCCCGCCACGGGCAGGGTGTGGGACGCGGGGCAGCCGGGATAGGGCTGCTGCTTTGTTTTTCAAAGCATGGGTGGTGGGGAGAACCGAGGATTTTCAGGGGTTTTCTCCGCGTGTTTCGTGCTTCTAGAGATGTCGCCAGGGAGTTGTGAAGCGCTGGCGAGGATGGACCGTCACACACTTCCCCCCCTCCCCCCGCCCCTTCCCCCGCCATCGCCCCGGAAAAATATTCC
Organism: Molothrus aeneus; assembly: GCF_037042795.1. Lineage (NCBI taxonomy): Eukaryota > Metazoa > Chordata > Aves > Passeriformes > Icteridae > Molothrus > Molothrus aeneus. Next base: position 77,859,673 of record NC_089647.1, on the reverse strand, counting down.
CAGGTAGAGCAGAGCAGGACGGGTCGGGAGTGAGCGGGGACACGCACTCACACTCACACGCCGACACACACGCTCCCCCCGGCTCGGACACCCAAACGCCGGCGGGGCGCTGCCACCGCTCCCCCCGCATCCCGCGTACCCCCAGCACACACAACCACGCTCCCGCATTCACACACACACCACGCAAGTGCCTAATCAGGCAGGGAGAAGTTCAAAGGCAGGTTCTTTGAAATTCAAACTACTGCTTTTATGGTACATCAACATGGAGCGTTAGGATTGCTATGGCAATGAGCGCAGCAAAAGCAAGCTGCATTTAAAATAGTCCACCTCGATTCGAGACACTCTATTAAGATACAGTTGCATTGACCTTTAGTTTCATGCCGTGTTAGCGCAGTCAATTTTCACTTCATCAGAACGTCTCATATTTTTTGGCCTCTCTCCCAACGACCCTCCCCCTCCCCCTTTTTTTTTTAGGACCCCCCCTCGCCAACTTCAGCAGATAAACAAATAAGTGAGGAAGAAGCTCCATCTCCAGCTCTTCTCGTCTTCTGCCTCCCCCTTTTTTTTTTCCCCCACCTAAGTACTTTTATTTGCAGAGCGATTGTTCTTTGTTTATTTAATACAAGTACTGTGTGAATGGTGAAAAATAAACACGATGAAAAATAACCAAACAGATGATTCCGCCAAGTGAAAAAGCCCGGACTTAATAAAAGTGCGAAGCAGTCACCGTTGAATGAGAAATCCTTTGAAGTGGAACTTATTATAGGAAGAATACTTTTTGGTTTCCCTAACGACGCTGCTGAATTGAAAGGGCTCGCCTTTGTCAACGATTTGTTCTCCTTTGCCGGGATGCCCGCAGAAATTACTTACATGGGCTGCCTTAACATGCAGCCTGCAAATCAGTAACTTCGCAGCTCAGACTCGCAGACGCCGCTCTTCTAAGGACAAAAAGAAGTCAGGAGGAAAACACCCCAACCTTTCATCCAGTCTCTTATTTTGGGGGGTGAAGGGGGGCGGCCGGAGAAAAGGGGGTTTGGGACGGGGGGGAGGCGAGTGGATCGGTGTGGCAGCACCCCCAGCCCCCGCCCGGCCGCAGGGACCCCGAGAGGGACCGTCCTCCGCTCCGGCCCGGCCCCGGAGAGAGCAGGGGGGCGGCGGAGCTCCTCCGGCAGCACTGTGTCCCTCCTTCCCCCACCCCCGCTCCCCCTTTTTTTCTCTTCTGCCAAGTGATTTTCCCAGGCAGAGACATATTTAATAAGGGTCGTTTATTACGAAGGCGCTTTGAAGGGTCGCCCCTGAAGCCCTGTGTCCATTAAAAACATGGAGGTGACATTTAAACCTCGTTTTAAAGGAGCTCTGGGGTAGTTCAATGAAAGGCAACTCGTTTGTCTTATGAGCTTGGAAACAACCTCCCTTCTTCTCCTTTTGACCACATGGCATAACTCAAAAACAATAGTTCAAAAGTAAAATGGCATCGTGGTGTTCAGCCTCAGACAGGCACCCATCTAGCAGGAGAGAAAAGGGATAGTCCATAACACAATGTGCTTTTTGTGTTCGACTCTGTCACAAGGATTTCGTTGTTTGCTTTAGAGGCTGCGCCTGTTATACTTTCTTGAAAGTGCTTGTGTTAAACAAGAGTTATAAGTCATCCAAAACAACAAACATTTTGATTTTCTTTGCCTAAAGGGTTTTCCCTGGCCATGGGCACCGTGAAAAAATAATGTACTTGCTGAGAAAGGAGCACCAGTAGTAGCATTACAAGCACAGTGCATTAAATATTGAATGACACGAGGAAAAAAAAAGAACTTGTCGAGGGGCACTCAGCCTTAAAGTCTTTCTTCAACTTTGTCTTCAGTGCCTGTTGGACTATTTAAGATGGTGTTAATTAAGGGCTGCATCTGATTCCACTAGCCCCCAGCTTTGTCTCTTTGCAGCGCTCCCATCAATAGCCCCTCTCAACCGCGGGCTTTCCCCACAAGTTGGTTTAGTGGTGCATGTGTCACTTCTTATTTTGAGGCTGAAGAGAAACCCGGATCGTGCATTAAGGGCAACAGGGAGATAGTAATCAAGCGGTGTTGTGGGGTTGTGGGGGGGGTGGGGGGTGGAGCGGTGGGGCAGCGACAGGAGGAGGAGGAGGAGGGTGCGCGTCCAAGGCTGGAGCAGGGCAGCAGGGAGCGGAGCGGGGGCACGGCGCCGGGGTGAGAGCCTGTTTGCACATTGCCAACAGCCTGTTTGGCAAACAAGAGGCTGGCGAGCTTAATTTGTTTCAAATTAATCGTTTTCCACGAGGAAAAAGAAAGAAAGGAAAAAAAAGAAACAAAACAACAAACCACCAACTCCACGCGTCAAACAGCCCTCCCCAAAATCCTGCAAGGGAGCAGGAGGAACAGCCTCCGGTCCCGCGGCAGCCCCGTGCGGGAGCCCACGCGTGGCTGCGTGGGGAGCCGTGGCGTGTGCCGGTGCCCCTCTCCGGCTGTGCCCCGGCCGATGCTGGCAGCCGCTGGCGCTGCCCTTGGCCGGCCCCGCCAGTGAGGCCGACCCTCGGTGCAGGGCAGCCCCCGGTGCGCCCCGGGCAGCGGGGAGGGCGAGGGCAGCCACCGGAGCAGGGGGACACAGCTCTGGGGACACCCGGCGGGACGCCTCGCCCTGCATTTACCCTCTCGTATTTAGGGACTCGCCGCTCTCCCCTCGGCGGGGAGCACCGAGGCACCCGCATTTCGGGGAGAAGCCTTTCCCGGGCCCCATCCCGGCGCCCCCCGCCCCGGTCGGGGGGGGGCTCCTCGAACCCCGATGGGGCGCCTCGTCCCTCCCTCCCTCCCCGAGAGCGCTGGAGGCCGAGAGGGGCTTTGCCCGTGGGGGCATCGTCTCGGCGCTCAGCAAATGCCAACAGCGGGGGTGCAAACTGGGGGGCGGCTCCTCTTTTCTGTACGGCTCCTTTTCAACCTGCCAAAGGCACCGGGTGTTGAAAGCAAGGGGGCGCAGAGGGATCCTTTGCAGGTGTGGGGGCTGTGTGCCCCCGTTCCCCCCGGGGTCAGCGGGGACCCTCTGCCCCAAAGTGCGCTCAGAGCTGAGGTCGGGTTAGAGGACCCCTTAATTGGATGGGGCGGGGGGAAGAATGGTTCACTTCAGTTCTGTCCTGCCCGAGTGGTGAGGAGGGGAAAGCCTAGCGTGAGGCTATGAAACCCAATAGCCAGATTCTGTTCGTCTTCTACTTTTTTTTTTTTTTTTTCAATCTCTATGTTCCCCCTCTCCTCCTCCTCTTCCTTTCACTCGGCAAGCCCGTCTGAAGCGCTCCAAATGGCCTTTCAAACAAGAAAACCCTTCAAGGAAAAATGGGCACACATCCCCTTCCAGGCACCTTGCCAAAATCTCCCAAGCACCCTACCTGGCATCCTAGCTTAAGTTTCTTCAAGAAGTATGTGTGTGTCTGAGTATGCGAGGGGGGTGGGGGGGTTCGGGGCCGAGGGGGGGTGGAACTACAGCCGTCCTGTAGTGGTAGACACAAGTTCAGAGCTCCACTTCTCCCCTCTTTAATTAGGCTGGGGAGAGCCGCGGAGGCCCCTGGTTGAGGTGCGAGCGAGGCGGCCGGGCAGAGCGAGTGAGTACCCAACGCAGCCCCGACGGGACCGGGATGGGCACCCGGGGAGCCGCGCCGGGGGGCTCCGCGCTCAGCGGGCAGCAGCGAGCAGCCGCCTCCCGGAGAGAGATGTGGGAGGGGAGGATGAGGATGAGGGTGGGAATAGCGGGCCGGGGGTGTGCCAGTGGGACTCGCTTCCCCGAACTGGCGGTGCGGGCCGCTAGGCGAAACTGGGGAGGCCAGAGCCGGTGCTGCAAAAGTCAGCTCGACCCAGCTGTGACTTCACCTATTAGCCCTGATGTCTTTCCGAGGAGATTGGCGGAGTTAAACATCCCACAATGGGCGCTCTGGGGCGTCTCCAGCCTGACCTCTACCCGGTTTTAATAGTTTCATAGGAACTTCATTAAATCAATTACTTAGTGAGCACATCATCATTTATTTGTAATTAGCACTGAAGAGCTTGATTTTTGCAGCAGCCCGCAGCCCGGTTCCCAGCGGGGTTGGCCATGTACTACAAGCACTTTTGTTTGCTGTGTGTGTTGACTCGTGGTATTATTCGGCCGCCACAATAAAAGTGTAATCTTCACGTCTTAATCTAGCGTTCAGGGAGGAAAGGAAAACAAACACGGGGCGGACGAGGCACCGGTTCCCGTGTCCGTGTCCCCCCCTGCTCGGGCCGGGCGCGGTGCGGCTACCGGGCCGTGCGGCGGGAGGAGGGCGGAGGGACCGGAGGGTGGGACGGACGCCGGGGCCGAAGGGGGGGAAAGGGAGGAAATGGGTCATCCGCAGCCAGGACAAAAGAGAGCGGCTCGGTGCCTTGAAGGGCACGGAAAAGGGGTGCGAACCGGCTGCCCGCGGCCCTGGGTGTGCGTGCTGGGGGGAAACCAGCGGGGCTCAGCGCTGGGGGTGCAGCAAGAAGGCTTTCGTACGGGGGGCTTCGGGGCAGGAAAGGGGACGGGTAGGGGCAGGGAAAGCCGCATCGGACGTGGGGTGGACGTGACTGTGTTAGGGGCGGGAGGAGAAGAGCAAAAACTCCCCGACGTAACCATCCAGGCCTCCTCTGCTTCTCCCCGCAGCCAGCGCCTTGCCATCGCGGCTCCCCACGGGGAGGCGGCTCCACGCGTGGGCCGCGCCACGGCTGCCCCCAGGCGACAGCCCCAGCCCCTCTCTCCCGCCGCAGGAGCTGCCGCGGCCGCGTCTCTGAGCACCCCGGCTCGGGCCCGGTGAGGGGCCGGGATCCCGGGCCGGCCCGGGGGGAGGAGGGCTCTGCAGCCCCCTCCCTCGTCGGCCTGCGCTGGCTCCCAGACAGGCAGGCAGGGGTTTGGGGAGTGGGGGCTGTTTTGGAGTGTCTGCCTGCCGCCCCTTCTCTTCCCTCACTCCCTCGCAGCCCGAGGGAGGGAGGGGAGCTGATGTCCCGTTGGAGGCTGCAGCACACCCGCAAGCCCAGGGGCTTCTGCACCCCACGCGTGCCAGTCGCGGGTAGGCACCGAGGCAGAGACCCGAGGGAAAAGAGCAAGGGGGCGGGTCGGGCTGTGTGTGCCCCTGTACGGGAGCAGTACCGTGTTCGGCTCTGACGACAGGCCCACTCTTGGTATTCGGGCGCTGCCCACATTTCGGCAGATCACCTGCAGAGGGGCTCTCTCGCCCCGCTGCCCCGTCCTTCCCCACGGAAACCGTCGAGGTGAACGGGACGAGCGGCCCCGCCGGTACTTGCCTGGATCGGCTCCTACCGGCCGAGGGGATGGATAGTTATTTCCATCTCGTCTTAATTTCCATCCTCGACGTGGCGAGAGCCCGGGTCCGGGGCAAGACAAGTGCAGAGCAGGGTGCAGATGTCACCCGCGATGGAACTGCCCCTCGCCGTGCCGTCGGTCACCTCGTCTATCGCGGTGGGTCTCCATCGCCCCCGGCCCGGGCCGAGAGGAGCGAGTCCCGGAGCCCCCCAGCTGCAGGGCCCAAGTGGGGGCTGGCGGTGCTGGCAGGGCACAGGTCCCCGCGTAGGCAGGGCTGCCGTGGCGGCACACGGGTGATAAAACACGCCGTGGGGGCGGGGGGCGAACTGTCTCTCCCCTCCGCCCCAAAAACATCGCTTGGCATTAGTGCAAGGGCCAAGTTCCCAAATTCAAGCAAACAGTAGGGAAAAAACCCCTGAATATCCTCTGGGAGACGGAGAGGAGAGAGGTGCTTTATTTGCGCGGAGAAGCCGGGACGCGACGTGATTTTAATTGCTATGTATTTTTAATATTAAATCGTTTTAACATGTAACATAACCGATCTCTTCTGTCCGAAAACGACCGTCCGAGAAGCCGAGCGGGGCGCGTTTGTCGCCAGGGTTGGGATAAATGGGAGTTCCCCGCGATGGCAGCGAGGGAGGCTGCGCGGGCGCAGAGGTTGCGCGGCGGCTGAGAGCGGTCCCAGCGTGGTGAGCTCTCTTCTTGCCGGGCAGGAGACCGAGCCCGGCACAGAGCCGAACCCTCAAACGTTGAAAACAAAAAAGGTGTTTCCCGTGGGGGAGAAAACCAGTACCATCCTCTCCTCCTCCTTCTCCCAGATCTACAAATCCCGCAATTTACTCCGCGGGGAGTGCTCACGCGGATTCGTGGGAACCGGCCCGCGTTGTAGGGTGCTATCTTTAGGGCATAGGGCTGGAAATGGAGGGATAACACCAGGCTTTGCAGAGCAGGAGACCTGCAGGTGGGGAAGGTAGCGCTGGCTGCAGCCGGACGAGTCAGGGCGTCAGCCGTAGGTGAGGCGAGTTGCTCGTGGGAGGAGGGAGGAGGAAAGCAGGACCGCAGGCCATCCGTGCTCCCCGTCCAGCCCCTCAGTGTGCCGGGCAGCCGTGGCGGGGCTGCTCCCGCTGTGCGCGGCTCCAAGGAGCGGAGGCGGCCTGCGGCAGAGGCACCTGCCCTGACCAGGAGCGGGTCCTGCCCTTGCCTCTGAGTTTTATGGAAGCGGGAGCACGTTCCCAGCCCGGACGTGTTCTATAAGCTAAAGCCCGTTTGGGTGGGTGGCGGTGCTGCCGCTGTGCCGTCCCGAGGCCCCACGGCAGAGGCATGTCCCGGGTGGAGCCTCAGGGAGTCACGGGCAGTGTCCGTGTGGGGCAGCTCAGCAGCCCCCGGCCTCTGGCTCCAGTCCCTTCTGCCCCGCGGCCTCTCCTGCCTGGCCACGAGTGTTCCTGCTCGTGCCTGCCCGTCCCACTTGTGTCCTGCCCGTGCCACCCTCCCTGCCTCTCTTGCTTGGCCTGTCCCTGCCTGCCCAACCTGCAGTCCCTGGACCAGCAACCCTCAGCCTCTGCCCCTGGTGCTGTTCATCACTGGCAGGAGCTCATGGACATTTGTTGAGGCTGTACCCTCTCACAGGGTACATCCCTTTCATCTGCTCTAAGGAGGAGGGAAGCTGCGTCCTGTGGGAAATGGGTGAGGAGAGAAGGGTCAACAGGGCAAATCCGGTCGGCTCTACCCTGTCCCAAACCTGGAAGCAGCTTCCCAGACACCCACCTGCCATCACCAACCTGGATGGCAGATTGTGTTTAGAAGCTGGGGCCATGATACCAAATATTTTACAGCAGCTGTTTAATGTTGTCCTACCCAGTTATTAAAGACAAATAGGAGTAAATTAAAACAACACTGTAAAGTGAAGTAAAAACCCTTCTTTCATTCTACTAAAAGACAATATCTTTCAATTAAGGAATATTTGAATTCCACAAAAACGCAGACTCTCCACAGTGACATAAGACTTTGCTTTTCAAACTGTAGCCAAATAGAAACCAGCCCAGCTCAGACCAAGCTTAGGCACAGGGGCCGTGATCCCATGGGCCAAGGGCCAGGGCCGGCCAAAGACAGGGGCCTGCTGCTCTGATTCTACCCCAGAATACTTTGATTCTACCTCAGATTCCCTCATTGTGGGAGGTCTCCTTTGACTTTTTTGTTCTCATTTCTCGCAGGACAGGGAAGCAGGCTTGGCCCAGAGCAGATTTTTAGGTTCCAAGTTTGCTGGTGGTGATCCAGGGCAGCACCAGGCGCTGGCTTCGGCAGCCGTGCCCAAGTGCCCAAGTGTGCCTAACTGCTGGGGACAGCCCTTGGATTCTTTCCCCCCTGTTCTCTAGCACAGAAAAAAAAAAACCCAAACCCTCCCTTGAAATGGTTCATCATGCAATGCCTGAAAACCTTGAATTACCTTATGCCATCACCCGACCCAGGGCAGTCTGCCCAGGATTTTATCAACACTTACTTCATCAGTACTTAGATTTCTATTCTGTAGTTGGCAATGCTCATATGCCAGATGCACTTGCCATTTAGTGCATCCTGCCAGGGTTACAGAAATATAACCCAGGAATGAGATTAACCTGGGACCATACCTGTGGGGTTTGATGCTTGCTGCTGGCACCTGGGATCTTTTCAGGGGTATGAACCTGCCAGGCAGTCCTTGGAGAGGGAACTTTGAGCTGGGCACATGCAATTCTGCACCAGGTGGCTCTTAAATAAAAAAGTAGAGAAAATGGGAAGAACTTAGGCCCAAATACAAAAATGCGCTGTTGGCATTGAGCTCTTCCAGTGGAGTAGAGAAGCAGGGAGGTCAATAGTCCTGATTGTCCAAGATGGCAATGAGCTGGCAAGAAAGGATTTAGCAACATTTTATAGCCACATAAATGGAGCTACATTCAGTGTTTTGTAAGGTACCATAAAGCATAAGTCCTTCTGTCTCTTGGCTGCTCCAGTTCTGCTTTGTTTTACCCAAAAAGAGACAATGTCTGCAATTGCAGCTAAAACCCCTCTAGACACACATAACACGTGCATGTACCTACACCTGCCCTTCCACACAGGCACCAGTCTCACCCAAATACTCTCAGATCATGTTCATTAGAAGAATAAATTCCACAGGGATTTTCCCAGAATATAAGGGAAACAAAAACAACCTCAAAAGAAAGATGATGCTGCTGGCATCCACTTGCTTTCTTCCCTGAGCTCTCCAAGAACACTACCAACACCTTGCCACTGCACAGATCAAGGGGCACAGAGTGACAGCAAGGTCCCCTTTAATGGCAGATGTGGCCTTATTAAATGTGTTTTATAGTGTTTTCTTTATTTTTATTACTTTGCCACTTAAGAAGCAGTCCCATCTTTCCTAGGGATTATGGCATTGCTCCCTCCCTTTCTCAGCTGCCTATCTGTTGAAGAACTAAGAATTTTACAAAACCGATTTATTGTATCTAAAGCAAACTAAAAATGTCAAGGTGGAGGATTTTATTTAAAAAAAATTATTCTGACTGCCAGAAAACATGGGGCCAAGTTGTCACCAAGTCCATCTTACCTACTGCCCTACCAGAAGCATCACTTGCAGCTTTCCCTCTCCCCAGAGAACCTGGGGGTCTGATGAGCCAGCAGGAACAGGGATGGGGAGGAACATGTATCCCATCCTCTGGCTGGGCAGCTGGGCAGCCCAAATATGGGACTGGGAAGGGTAATGCTGAAATGAGTGTGGAGACAGCCCAAGCTGGTCCCCAGGAGAGAGGGCCCTGCACATCTTGTCTGCTGCCTCTGTCTGCTGCTTTGAGGAGGGCATCCTTCAGCTCCTGAGGGAAGGACCCCACCTCTACCCTCGCTGGGGCAGTGCCCATGCTCTGACATGGCAGGACACCTTCCAGCTCAGGATTCCCCATGGCAACATTGGGCTTGTGACTCATGGAGGGCAGCAGCACCATTTGCTGTGCTAGCACAGGCCCTGGTGCTCCCCAGTGATAAAAGGGAGCAGTATGACAATACACGAGCTGCCGGTGACATGGATGTGCAGGCTTGTCTGTGGCTGCCAGCTCTGGGAATGAGTGTGGCTCAGTGCTGGCAGAAGGTGCTTGATTGATGGCTGGGTATTGTGGGGCTACAGTAGATGTGTCGTGCCAGCTTCTGTGTACCCAGTCCAGAAACCCAGGGATTATATCAAAATGGCAGCTTACAACCATGCCTAAATAATAAAGGTGCTTTCTTACAAGTGCAGTGAACCCAGCCATTTCCTAATGCCAGCACTACATTTGCTTTCTGCATTTGCATCTGTGGCTTGTCTGAGCTCCACATGTTGGGGAATTTAAAAACAATCATTCGTATTTTTTTCCTTGTTTCTGAATGAACTAGGCTCCCGCAGAAAAATAGCAGGGGTGAATATATTTCTGTTCAGGGATATAGCATTCTAGTCAAGGAATTTGGAGAGCAAAAGCATAAATGTGCAGAACCGTGAAGAGATAATAGGTGGGGAAATGATTTTTAAAATGTAGAGGTAAAACAAGGATTACACTTTTCCAGAAGCAATTTGTAGACTGTGTGGCAGTAAGAATTGGCATGGCAAGTGTGAGTCTTGGCTGTGCACATATAGATGCTATAGAGATCCCTCACCAGCCATTTAGACAAATGATTAAGGCTAGAAGATGACAGTGTGCACACATTAAGGTGTGACACATGCTCACACACAAACACAGACGTACATGTATGGGCACACACATATCTTTACAATCAGCACTGCCTAATTATTCTTTTGTTTTCAGAAGGTTTAGAAATGTTGAAGCACTCTGATAATTTATGCTTACCTATGGAGTCTCAACCATTGGGGTGGTACCTGGTTTATTTCTTGTTGATGTTGATGTCAATAATTTATTTCAATGACCAGAGGGGACGTGCTATGCATTAATGATTACTTACTTGCTCTATACATATTCAGATTTTGACTCCTGAGACTGTGCACATTTAGTTTGCCAAGAGATGCTGCTGCCTCTCCAGCAGGTATTATTGACTGAGGCAGCATTAAAGCAGCAAGAGGGGCACTGGGAAAATATCACTGATAGCTGAGAAGGGCCAGGAACAGATCATAAACTAAACTTCACTAAAGCTGAAATACACTCAGGACATTATCTTTCAATGAAAGATTATTTAAAACTCAAGTCTTTGAGTGCAGAGATCATAATGGATCAATTACATTTCAGAGCCAAAATTGTGTTGCCAGGTTATAAACTCACATTTCTGTCACGGTCCAGTTGCTGCTAGCTAACCATCTCTTCAGCCACCAGCACTGCATTTTTAAAGGACAGTTTGGGAGATACATGGCTTGTGAGGAACCAGGGGTGCCAGAGAATCAGTCTAGTTCAAGACTGACTCTTTCTTTCTGTAGCACGGGAGGGAGCGCTGGGCCCACGGCGCCATCAGCTCAGGGGAGGTGAGGGAAGCACAGACAGAATTGCTAACTACATCTCCCTCCATGACAAACTTGTTTCCCTTGTAAGAGGTGAGATACTTCTTCAAAGCACAAAGGAGAGGGGATAACTGGCAGGTGGGGCTCTGTTTGAGCATGCAGAGATTTTCTCCCCCTTCCCTGAGGTCTATTTTTTGTGGTTGTGACTGCCTTTGAAAGGCAGTAATGAGGTAGGAAATCTTCACACTCTTTTTGGCATTGAAGGGTTTCAGAGCAGGATTGATGCTGGATGGCTGGGAAGAGGAAGTCCAAAGCAGAAGTATTTTGGAGTAGTGTAGTTTTTTTTAGTGGCATACATGCAAATAATTTCATATTTGTGACTACATGGACAGCTAGCAGAGCAGGACCATTTACAAGTTTTCCTAAATGGTGGTTCTTGTTGCTGATCATCTTTATGCAGACCTGGTTATTCTTGCTTCTGAAAGCCTATCTTCTTTAGGGTCTCTCTGGGATGATGTAAAGTTTTAATTGACAATATGGATTTCTAACTCAGCTAATACTAACATTGGCCTTAAGACAAATCAACACAGCACTGGCAGGAAGAAAGAATTCCCTTAGTGGAAGCTGGAAGGTGTTTCTTTTCTCTCTTGTGTGCGAGAAATAAAAATCTTCCCCCAGATCTGCTCCAGGAGACGTGGTCTGTGCACAGGGCTGGGAGCTGGGCTACACAACCACTAATCCCAGCTCTGACAGATCCCCTTGGTGGCAAATCTCCCCAGCCTCCCTTTCAACACCTGTAAAATGGAGATAATGAGCAGGACACCCTCCCTTCCCCGGGGCTGGGTGCCGTGTGCGGAGCTGCCGGGGCTGGTCCCGCAGGCATCCCTGTGTGCAGCCCTGCTCCACACACTGGCATTTTGCTGCCATTTGGTTGGCAGAAATACCCCACAACAGCACAGTGCTCCAGACGATCACGAGCAGCCATGTAGCAGTCATCCTTTGTTTTCTTTAAACGATTTCAACAAATATAATGTCTCTTTTTTCTGGAGCTGCAGGCAAACCATTTGGCCTCCTGGCAGACAGCTTTCCTGGGCCTCTGAGCCCACTGCGTTTACTGGAGAGGCTCATGTCGCATTTTCTGCCCCTTTCTTTCAAAATGTTCCTTTTGGGGAGGGGAAGGCATGCTCTTATTCTCTTTTATTTCATTTTTGAGCGCCAGAGCTGGCAGAAAAGAGCTACCTTAGAACATGCGTGGCTGGTGCGGAGCAATGGCTGTGGTGGGGATGCTTCCTGGCTGCACGGGCTGTGTGCCTGTGATTAAGATCACTGTCAGAAAGAAAGCAGCACTTTTAGAGGGTTTTTCATAAAGCACCCAGCAGAACCCAGCATGGACCAGCAAGAGATCTGCTAAATGCCAAAATTGCACTCAGAGTGAATTTTTTTTGTCTTTGGAGGGTTTTTTAAAAAACTCTTTTATATTGACAAACTGTCAAGGAGAGATATTTCTGATTTTCAGGCTGAAACAAAGCACAATGACTCTCACTATGGCCCTAATAAAGGCAGGTAGGTGAAAAAAGAAAGAAGAAAAGAAATGCTTGCTTGGCTCTTGCCCCCACATATTTGTCAGTGTGCCTGTGACCTGAGCCAGCTGCTACCTCTGTGGCTCAGCTGCCACCGTGGTGGCCACAGTGTCACAGGGAAACTGGCCAGGTGCAGCCAAGGCCACCAGCCACCAGCCCTGGACACACAGTACAACCCTCACCACTCTAAACTCCATCTCTGCTGCAAAAACACGGGGAACACTGAGCAAAGCCTCACCAATTGTAACAAAAGCCACTCCCCCCATTGCACCAATAAAGTAATTTCCCCCCCTTTTCTTCTCTGAGAAAGCCGTGTATGAAGTTGTGGCAGAGAGGACCCAGGGCACACCAGGGACTGGAATTTAAGAGAGCTGAATCCTACATCCGCCTCCTGTCCTGTTACTCCATCCTGGAGATAATTGTGCTGTGTCTGTCCCTCTTTCAGCTGTCCTGTCTTTTAGGTCAGGCTTGTTCTTGTTATTTGTACCACACGTAGAACCAAGGGGGCTCCCAATTCACTGTGGTAGTGGTAGTAGTAGTAAAAATTGTAATTATAATTATATTAAGAGACCGAGCTGTAGCCAAAACAAAATCCCTTTTCACACATTCCTATTGAGATGTGATCCATAAAACTGCATTTTTATGTCAACACATTGGCAATGCTATAACCTGGAGGCTGGAATAGGCAAAAGCATAGCTATATGCATATTTATTTTATATCAGCCCATTTTTATACCAGTGTGTGTGTGATTGCATTGCACATAAGAATTTATTCTCCTGTGTTCACCGAGATATGCATACATAGCAGTGTTCCATTTACACAGGTAATGTTAGATGACTAGTTTGTTATTCTGGGTGGTGCACAGGTGTTCTAACCATTTTTGATCAGATGCAAGCTGGTCTAACTCTTTTAGGGCACCAGAAAGGATCATCAGGCTTATAACTTCACAGAGGCAAGGCATTGGCCCTTGCCACTTGTAGCTTCAAAAAAATACCAACAACCAAAACCCAAACTAATTGCAGGAGGTGCTACCACTTCCCTCCTTTGATGTGGCATCTCCCATAGCAGCAGATTGCCTCTCTGGCTCATCCAACTCTGGAGTCAGGTGGTTGTCTAGAAGTGACTTTTCCCCCTCTGGTATTTTGGCTCTTGGTCTCAAGGTTGGAGGCCGCAATTTTCAGCACCTGCTAATATTTTTTTTAACAGATGATAGAAAGGAAAATTTCCAAATGCAGCAGATACAATCTGCTGTTGCCTGGGTCAAGCATGGACCACAGGGTTCATTTGCCCTGGAGATGGGGGGCTAATGCTGTCCATGGTTCTGGCAATTGTCCCGTGTTCCTCTAGGATGGTGGTCGGTGTAGCGCCTTTCTGTGAATTCTGTGAATTCTTTGCTGCAGAGGAGAAGCACACTGTGTGAGAGCTCTCCTCTTCCTGCTGTAGCAGTGACTGGCCCCTCCAGCACCAGGAGAATCCACACTGCCAAAACCTGTAATTTGCATTATTTCAAACACACTTTCATTTAAAATCCAAAGGAAACATTGAACTAATTCAATATATGCAGGTTCAAATTGCAGCACTACCACAGTTAGAATTCAGATGCTCTGTTCCTTGCAGAGATCATGGCTAAAAGAAGTCTTGACATAAAACCCTGCTTTAATATTTCTGGCAGCTCTCTGTCCCACGACTTCCACCACCCTTTGCTAAGCAAGTCCCTTGCCCCCTTCCCTCTGTTTTTCTTGTGACAGTGTGTGTATTTTAATCCAATGTAACTATTTGTTCTCATAGCCTTCCCTGGCCAGCAGGAAGTAATGGGACCTCTGAATGGCTCTTGAGAGGCAAGGGAAATAAATAAAAGACAAGGAAATTGAAAGAATAACAAAGGACAGACCATCCAGAGCAGGTTTCCATTAGGCTCAGGAGGCAAATGACAACAGGCATGGGAGGTTGTAGATGAGACAAAATGTCTCAAAAGGTTTTTGCCACTCTCTGATGACACTGACTAGAAATAAATATGCTTTTTGTCTTTCTTCTGAGTTTTAAGCTGACTCAAGGTGTAAATAATGCGAAATGTAGAAGGTTGGATGTTTGCAGAGTGCATGTTATAGCTGGGACTTCTTCCACTGCCTTTTCCAATACGTGTATATAACTACATGCACACATTTGTAATGCCAGCCACATCTCTGTGCTGGTAACAGGGATGGGAGAGCTGCATTGCCTTCCTCCAAAAAGTATCTGTTTATCCTTGTCCCAGCCCACGTGTGATGGGTACACATGCTTTTCCCCATCTTACATTCAGAAGTCACTGTTAAGATCTCTTTCACAAACTCATTTCTTTCAAATGTGCCCATCATAGGGTCAGAGTTTGAAGATATAATCAGAGAGTCCAGGTGAATGTTACTCTCCTCCTTCCCTGCTTTTTAATTTTTTTTTTTTTTTAGTGCTTGCAACACTCTTTTTCAGGTTTGGAAATTAAAGTTATTTTCCTGCCAATGTTTTCTGATTCCATGTGGCAAACATTTTTCTTTACAGTGGAGCAGAAGCCAACATGGCTGCCTCCAACATGAATTGGTTTTGTGTATCCTGTCAACTCTTTCCCAGACAAAGTGAACAGTCCTGGGATCTGTTCTGCCTCCCCCTAGCCCTCTGGTGTGACAATCCTCAGTTTTAGCACATGCATAAAACTGAGGCAAAGTACTGGCTACTTGTAAATACAATTTTGAGGACATTGCTTGTTTTATCGGAACTATGAACACTTTTCCAACTTTCCCCTGTACCTTTCCAAGCTTGGCTATACCAAAAAATGTGACCTAACACCCAAAGCACAGACTGCCACAGGAGTGGGTCTGACTGACTACTCATCTGAGTTGCTCAGGTCCCAGATGAATAGATGGTTTATCCTAATTACTTGTTATGTGAACTTTTTGTAAGGACTCTGGCCCTTACAAAACACAGATCAGGGTTGGTGCAGGGTCTGAGGCAGTGCAATGAGCTGGGGTATCTCGCTGTCCTTTACAGATGGAGGAGGTGAGTAGGCTGTGGAAGTGCATTGGAGTGCAAGTCTGTGTTTTCATCCTTTTCATTGGGAGCCCAGGACACACCCTTGGACACAGGATTCCTGGCTTGCTGGCCATTATTCATCCTGAACTACAGTGGTCGTGCTTAAGTAACAAAATCATGAAGCATAAAGGAAAAGAGCTTCAAGACAAGGCAGGAGTTTTTTGTCAGAGCATCTTAAGTATTTCTGTCCATTGTTCTTGCTACATTTGTATTCTTTCCTGCAAGTACATTTATAAAATCAACAACTACAGTAGTTGTCTGTGTTTGTTAATAAATAGGGCTATGCACCACTTCTGGATAAAATCCATGGTTGTGCATGAGTATTACCTCAAAACGTGTGTGTTCCTCTGCCATGGAGAGGTCCCAGTCCACGGGAACTTGGGTAATGAACTGAAGATTAATTCATGTTTCCTGTCACATGTCTGGTTGTGTCTATTAAGGGGCTTAATTATGGAGTCAGTAGCTCTAGGTCCTAAGGAAGTATGTTAGGCTGATTCTCTCTCCTTTTAACTTTGTTTTCATATTTTGCATTCTGGACAACAACAATTACAATATTGTCCATGTACTGATCCTTTTTCACACAGTATGAACATTGCAGCCTCTGCTGAAGAGTTTTTAGCTGTTTGCTAAGTAAGAGCAGATGTAAAATGAAAGAAGATTTCAGCTCATAGCACAGACTAAGTGCCAGGTTTCAAAACCTGTATTTTGGGGTATGTTTTAAGTTTTGCTTTAGTTTTTATGGTATCATTGTTTACTGTGTTGTCAACAGATTTACTTCTGCTCTCCCTCTGCCCTTATGATACATGTACTGATGAGTGTTTAACTCTTGCCAGAGTGTGCCTCCCATATTGTGAATCAATTGCAGCTTGAAGTTGACACATTTTGCTCCCATTGAGGAATCACTGTTTTATTCATTATGGTGTTGCTATGGTTCTGCCACGATGGACTTTGAGTGTGATTCTGTTGCTCTCAGCAAGTACATGAAAAAAATATGGTGCCTTGTCCTCTGATCTGCCACCTATAAATCAAAGAAAATGATTTGACATATAACTAGTCAGATAATTGCCAAAGACATATGCCAGTTGGGACAAGCCCAAAATAATTTTGGGAAATAGCTGACAAACCCCTGGTCAAGCAGGGCAGAATGTGGCCCTGCAATTCCATTCAAACAAATCAGAAATGCCTCCAAAATGACTGTTGCTTCACGTCTGCCCTCTACTTTTGGGGCTACTATTTATTTCTGTCACTGGATTAGACACCATAACAGAGCAGTGGTCCTGAGCATTGCAGAGATTTGTTCCATGGCCAGCTGGAATCTTGGATCTGTGGCACTGAATGTTTCCATATTCCAGCAGAGCAGGTACAGAGGGGAGTTTGGAGAGAGCAGCATGAAGATGAATGCTGGTACTGGTCGCAATTATCTCAGACCTTTTGTTTTCACACCAAATTTCAGGGAAAGGATGAGGCAGAATAGGGAGTGAAAGAAAGGGCAAAGGCCAGGCTGCCAGGACGTCTCTCCTAGACCTCTAGCAAAGAGTGTAGGCCATGCACCTTGGCAGCTAGCTGGAGTCAAGGAGCTCGGAGAAGTCCGCCAAGAGGCAAGGCACAGAAATGAATGCAAGCCATCCAACACTGACCTTGAACTCTGATTGAAGCCAGGTCATTTCTGCAGTCCTTACCCAAACCAGACTCTCCTTGGACCAGCAAGGCTTTGGTTTCTGTATGGACTGCAGATTCTGGGCTCTGACACACCCTGTGGTGGCAGATTTCTGCAAAAAACTGATGGTGCAAGGCCATTGCTCGGGGCTTCACCAGGAGAGAGCGAGCACAGAGGGAAGGGATGTTTCCAAATGAGAAATATATATTTTTTTTAATGAGTGATATGTTGGCTTCAGGCAAATGGCAGAAGGTTTTACTGAAAAGGCTTCTTTATGGGATTGTGGTTTAGCTTGGGGTAGGTTAGAGAAGTCTGTAAACCCCAGGAGCTCAAGGAGTTTGACAGGTTTGACAGGCCTTCCTGCTACTTGTGAACAGGAGGCTGGAGCAAGTGTTCTTGAAATCACCTCCCTGTTTTCCATCAAAGCATGCTGGCAAGCCAGAAGAAGAGAAAAACTGTTTTCCTCACCCATTTTATTTTCTTGTATAAAGACAATCTTAGAAATATTTTTTTCCAGATCTTTAAAACTTTGCTTTTTTTGGCTCCTCTCAATACAAAATTCCTGTCCACATTTCTCGGCTTTGGATTAGACCCTTCAACGGAGACTTAAGTACCTTGAAATCAGTACAGCAAGAATCATTAGTGACACACCAGAAACTGGTATACATCACCTCTAAAGAACGTGCCAGCTCTAAAGAGCCACTCTCTCACCTGGACCCCATTACCACTGTTCAGCCTTTTTGTGTTCATTTAACTGTACCACACTCCACACTCTGCTTTGTCCCAAAGTGAGAAAATAATGGAAATTATGAAAATTATAAAAAATTATGAATGAAAGCCATTGAAATAATGAAAATGAAAATCACTGTAGAGCTGTATGTGTGTCATGTGCAATGATAGTAAGGGCTGCAGGTCCTGGTGATGACAGGGAGAAGAGCCCTCTTTACTTTCCCTGGGTCAACCTATGCCTTCACACCACCCCTGATCTTAGTAAAGGGAGTGAGTGCTTCCAATTAACGTCACATACTTGCCAGGTTTGCAAAGCAAAGGGCTTGGGTTTCTGCTGTAACAGAAACAGCAGTGGCTGCTGCTGCAATAGTTAAGTCGTCACTGGTCAGAGAGCTGTTGCAGTGTTTGAGCTGGGGGTCACTGCCCTGGAAAGGGGAAGCCTGGAAAGAATCAGTAATTCATGAAAAATGTACACATAAGGAGGAATTTCCTATTTCTTTGAATGATAGTAATTTAATTTAAGAAGAAATCCAGTGACAACTTCCTAGGAAATAAATGCCTTTTTGTAAAGCTCTGTGGTGAAAATGTACTTAGCTGAAAATCAGCAGAATTCTTCTTAGTCTAGTTTCTAAACATGCCTCAGTTCCTAACCTAGTCCTAAGCTTGGGAAACTGAAATGAGCTCTGATAACATGAACAGAATGCTTAGGGCAGAACAAACCCAAGAGATTAAGTTACATTTGCCAGCTGAAGAAAGCTTCTAAGCTTTATCAAACATACAAGCTGGAGAAAACTCTGAAGGTGGCATGTGAGCCTGCTAATATCTTCCACAAAATCTTCGAGCCACAAGGAGCTCCTCAGACCTGGGAAAGTTTCCTGCCTCCTGAGGAGAAGGAGCAGCTTAGCTCCAGAGGCCAGCCTGTAATTCCATAGCCTTATCCCTGGCAGCACCTGACCAGCCCATCTTATCCAGCTGGCCCAGCTGGGAGGCTCATGGGCAAGCCACTTTATCCAGCACCAGCTCAAAAAGTAGAAATTATAATCCCATAGGCAAAGCACCAGAGAAGCCTAGCTGGACTGAAAAAAGAAAAGCAGGCCCTTCAGTGTAAACCCTCTAGCTCTATTCTACTCTCCTCTTTTTCTTTCTTTCTTTTTTTTTTAATATTAAAAAAAACAATTCTTATTCTTTAATGCAAATTATGTATTTCAGCCTCCTAATTCTTGTTCAAAACCAGTTCCTGCTTTTCTGTGCTCACTGTGGTGGACTTTGTCCTACCATTCTCAAAAATTTTCATGGAACAAATATCTTGTCCCCCTTCTGGATGGAGTCATGAAACCTTGGTGTTTCTTTCACATCACCTAGACACTTACCTGGTTTCTTCAATTATGGCAAAAATGACTGCAAGCCCCAAACTGCTTTGCTAGAGCTGTGCAAACACAGTAAGAGGTGACCTGTATGCCAGAATGCATCATCTAAATAGACAAGACAAAGGAAACACAAATGTTCCAGCTGTGCAAAGGGAAACGGATGTATACTGAAATTTCAGAGAAATTTCCACATAGGGAATGTATGCTAGAAGGAAAAATTCGGTCAGGTCCAACTTAGTGCTTTATGACCTTGCTGAGTAGCTTTTCCCTCTGGAATTAAATGTTACCCCCCAGCTTTGCTCTTGGCAGGTTGAGATCCACCCAGGGGGGCTGGAGGAGTTATCACCACAGATCACAGATTTCTCGTGATGGATATGGACCTGATGATGCTCTGAGCTGCAGCTAGCTGCATAGTCACCCTCATCACATCCTACAAATGAAAACCAGAGCCTCCTTCACATACCTCCATCATTAAACAGTTGGTTACAACCACATGAAACCCTTCAGGAGCTGTGGGAATTTCCCTATGGTTCCCAGTCTAGGATTTGGGGTGCACCTCCCCCTGTAGTCCCTCACAAAGCATCCCTGCATTGGTGACTGCCCTTTCTTTGAGCAAGGGATGTCCAACATAGCTTTTCAATTTGAGCTCAGCTCCCACTCCACAACTCATTTTTATTTTACTGGGATACCGGTGAAGCTGTAGCTCAGTAACTGATGTTAAGAGAAACTTTTAACACCTCAACAGCAAATGGAGGAGAATGTTTCCCATTAGTGGCTGAGGAAGTAGTGCTCCCGTAACTTCAGCCTTGAAAGCTAATGAAGCTCAGATTGTGGCCATGGCCTTTGATGTAGAGATGCCTGAGGTCAGTGCAGCTTTCGGAGGTGCCAGTGCTATGCTGTGTCACTGCGTTCGTCTGGGCGGGGGCCCAATAACTCTAATCCTGTAATCATGTTTCTGTAAGCAACAGTATTTATGGTGCAGATAGTGGGGGATAGCTGCAGTGGTAATTAAATCAGGGATAGCTGCAGAGGAAAAGCTAATCCAACCCTGTAATATTTCCAGTAGAGGAAGTTACCGCCAACTACGTCAGTAAATGAGTAGCAAAATACTGGAATTGGTGTAGGGAGAGGGTGTGGGGATTAAAATGCCACGTTTGGCCATCTAATCCATCTCCCTGCCAGGACCCTCA
This sequence comes from Molothrus aeneus, assembly GCF_037042795.1. Taxonomy (NCBI): domain Eukaryota; kingdom Metazoa; phylum Chordata; class Aves; order Passeriformes; family Icteridae; genus Molothrus; species Molothrus aeneus. The sequence continues at coordinate 77,839,339 of NC_089647.1, read as the reverse complement.
TTCTGCCAGGGGAGTGATGTTAGCACGCTGGCAAAAATCAAGCAATTCAAAGCTGTGCCTTGACACTGCATCTTTAGCTCCCACTAATGCATGGGGAGGGGGGTTAAAGCACCCACTGATGCGTTTGGCACAGCCAGCTCTGGATTTAATTCCTTCTCTTCATCTGTCTTGCAACCTCAGGCCACATACTATGTATTTCATGTCTTCTAATGTAGGCTGCTGTCTCCCAAGTGCATGTGAATTGTTGGAAAAACACAGTGATGTACTCCACTCTAGTGGGGGGGGAAAGCATGTATTTGAGTAAATATGGTTTATCCAAGAGATGAGGAGAGCCTCCAACAAGCTGTTCTGCTGTACTAATGAGTAAATATATAGACATTTCTGCTATTTTATTTTGCACAACTCCATTATAGATAAATATCTTCCTATGTAGTTTTTGTTAAATCAGAGGTCTTTTATACCCTCACTGTTTTAAAGAGGAGAAAAAATGAGAGTAGTTGGTATACCCCCTTTTGATGTGGATTAACTTTGGTGGGGATTTTGTGTGCAAAACTGGTCATGAAGAATCCATACTGCATATCAAGGAATAAAGAAAAATGATGGTTTAAAGAAAATCTCATGTCAGACTGCAGACTTCAGTTGCATTACTCACAAATGCACATACAAAAATAGACTAATACATAGTATGGATATATATATATGTCTAGAGATACACATTCACAAACATATTTCCTTTAGCTCAGTGCCTAAAAGTTCATTTGTGGGCATCCTGATTCTTGATATATTATTTGTAAACAGAGGGCCAGGGGACTGGAGTATTTCCTTGACTTCAATGGATGATGAGGCTTCAAGCTGTGCACTCAGATTGGGACCTCTAAGTATCCTGCTGCTACCTAACAGCTTGCTGAAAAATGACATAATTTGTGACATCAGCAATATGCTGCTTTAATAGGGGTTTATAAAGCAGTTCCCACCCTTGTGTGTTAGGACAAAAACATCTATAGCTACTAAATCTGAGGTGCCCCCCCTGTATTCCTCACACACCTTGCATCCTTTGTACTTTTTTGGCATGTGTGGCTGTAAAGTCCCAGTATGGGAAGAGTGATAAGCAGCCATTCAGCAACATCTGTGCGAGAGCTCTGGCCCCACCAGCGCCAGGGAAGATGTCACTATTCAGAAGAACAGTGGCTGCCAGTGGGAGGTTCAGCAATGCAGATTTTAATGTGGGGATTTAATTTCAAATACAATTCACAGTTTGTATGCAGTTGAAAGATGTTTATTACCACCCGGATGTTCAGGACATTTTCGGATGAAATAAATTTCAATTTGGACGATTGCTGCTTTTAAAGCATTTTCACGGCTCTGTAAACAATATGCTTTATATAATTCTAATGGCAACAGTGAAGAACACACCAACTTTTAAATCACCCAAAATAATGCCAAAAAAAATAACTGGCAACTTTGGATAACAGAATATTAGTCTGATATTGATTCAAATATGAGGGTTGTAATGACTTTTGCAAATGTTCCATTCTATAATACAATAAGAAGAGAATTATTTACCTCTGGGGTAAATTTGTTTTAAAATAAGGTGCAAACTAAAAACCCTCCCATTTTAAAGAATGTAGAAACCTTCAGAACCTGACCAGCAGTAGTAAGGTGTTTTAGCTTGAAAGATTTGGTGCTCTGGAGTCACTGCTGTGTCACTGATACATGAAATGCAGTCAGAAAACCCACCCTGGAAGTCACAACTGCCTGGTCACACCTTCAGCATTTACTCAGATTTCTGGATGGGGGGAGGTTTGACACACTCATGGGAGAGGGGCCCTCACACATGGCTCCTTATAAATGAAATGGGAAGGTATCTCAGGAGACAGATATCTCTGCAAGTGAATGTGTAGTGGATGAGGCAGGGTACCTGCCCTTCAGAAGACCATAATCTGGGTTTTCCAGCCCATCACCACTTTGCCCTGAGACAAAGGTGCTTGAGTTAGGAAGAACATAGAATAAATCAGGGAGGGCCCATGCAATAATACAGGGACTTCTTTATCTCTCTAAATAGCAGTGTTGTAGGTCAAAAGCAAGAAAGAAAGGAAGGAAGGAAGCAAGGAAGGAAGGAAAAGAGAGAAAGAGAGAGAAAGAGAGAGAAAGAGAGAGAAAGAGAGAGAGAGAGAGAAAAAGAAAGAAAGAAAAAGAAAGAAAGAAAGAAAGAAAGAAAGAAAGAAAGAAAGAAAGAAAGAAAGAAAGAAAGAAAGAAAGAAAGAAAGAAAGAAAGAAAGAAAGAAAGAAAGAAAGAAAGAAAGAAAGAAAGAAAGAAAGAAAGAAAGAAAGAAAGAAAGAAAGAAAGAAAGAAAGAAAGAAAGAAAGAAAGAAAGAAAAAATTTCAAAGGGAGAAGCTGTTCATTAGTGTAGCTATCTAGGCAGCAAACTAAGATGCAAGAATAGCTTGAAAAAATATAGGGGTAAGAAAGTAAATTTCCAGTTCCTCCCTTGTTCATTTTTTAAGAGTCCTCTTTATCCTTTTGTTTCGTTCCATCCCTGTACATTTTGTAGCATCAAAGATTTGCTACATTATAAAAAATTCCTAGAAGACCTTGGGTAGACACCTAGTCTACCCCCTCATAAAGGCCCTGTGGCAAATGCTTACCTTACCTGCCTTTTCTAGAGAAACTTCAGCCCTTTTCTTTACCAACTCATCTCATTGTGCAACTGGCTTTCAATTAGATTCTTTCTTGCTTTACAATAGCGAAGATGCTCATGGATGCAGAGAACAAGGGATGACTCCACTGCAGGGTATGAGGGAATAGGCATCTGTCCTCTCCACCCCCGTTCCTCAGCCCTTTCTCAGCCGCTCTCTAGCAGTAATTCCCCCACCTCTTTAGCCACATCTCTGTTAACACCTGCTTTGCAAGCTGTTTTACATGCCCATCTACTTTTACTTGGAGTTGGTTTTTGTTCAGGCTGCTAACTGGATGCAACAGAGGAGAAACAGCATAAGGGCTTCCACAGACAGCTCCGGACAAAAATCCCCTCAGATGAGCTTTGGCCACGGGAAAAGGTGGTTTGCCACATATTCCAGGGCTGAATGGGAGGAAAGCATGGAAGGGGACCTTTAATGGCAGAACTCAGTGGGTTTTGCCAGCCTCTCTTCAAATGCCATCAGGAACCTCAGTGATGCAAAGAGGAGCACACTGAACTCACAATGCAGCTGGGCTTCAGCCCTGTGTTTACTTCTGTGTTGGCAGACATGAAATATGCTGTAGAAGCGAAAAACAATTTCTGCTTTTGCTCATAATGCTGAGTTATAACCAACCTTAGCTCTCTGCTGATGTCTGCCCTGGTTTTATGCACATTGACTGTATCCAGAGGGAAAGCCATGGCTTCTATTTCCATACTTGGTTCTCATATGAAATAATGGGGGGAAAGGAGGAGGGGGGAAGATGCAGCTGCAAAAACAGTCAGTGAAACATAAAAATCCCTATTGTTTTGTTGTAGCTCTCGGTGCCCTTCAACTTCTGGGCACAGACAAGACCTCCCCCTGCTCAGGTTCAATACACAGGGGAGCCTTGAGGCTCAGAACTCCCTTCCTACTTTTGCCTAAGCCTTGCTTAAGCAATTGTAGTCAATTGTGCTTTTGTTCACGTTAAAAAAAATAGCCCAATGCATGCTAATTTATAGCCAGGGAAGCAATTAAAAGAAAAAAAGTTTATTATCCTTTTCCCCCCTGCCTCTCAAATGGAGTGTTACAGCAGCAGGGTTTTTTGGTAAACTTGACACAAACTGATGTCAGTGATGGGGGAGCAAGGCCAAGAACCAAGCACATGTCTTTACATCTTCCCTCCACATGAAATGGGACAGCCTTCCAATTTTCTCTGTCTGCCTATACTCAGGAAAGTGCATGCTTTAGGAAAACCTAGGCACAAAGATACACTCATTTCCTTAGGCTTTGTCAGTAAATGTGTTCTGTACACATCACCCTCACATACCCACTTAAAAAAATGCTTGTTAAACATTAAACAAAGAATTCCTAATATAGCCACAATGTAGAGACATATTTACCTTTAATTACTGAACTTACTGCCTGCCTTTTTCTGTAAATTATGGCATATTCTTAATATTCAACAAAATGTTAGACACCAACTAGTCCATATGGTGAAGTAAGTTAACACAGCTTGCCTCTCCATTTTGCACCTCTTTGCAAAACCTTAGAACTGCACCAATAGAGGATCTGCCATTAGCACAGGACTGGCCTTTTCTTTCAGGAGGAACTGGTTTTTCAAAACTGATTGAAAAGAAAGCAACAGATTTCTCTCCCTACTACATATTTTAAGTGGTCTCTGAGCAGAGCCATGATGTGGAGCTGGAAGTGCCTGAATGCTTTCGAATGAGCAGGTAGCTTTCACCAGTGCCCCAGAAGTCACACAGGGCAGGCAGGGATGGGCAGCCTCTGCAGGGTGAGCTCCTCTGGAGGCATCTCATGGGCAGAGACCAAGGCTCTTCCCTGCATTCCCACCAAGCACCGCAGAGCTGGGGAACCTTCCTCCAGTAGTTCACAGTAAAACACAAACTCTTCGCTGGCGGCCCAGGTGCTGATGATTGAGGAGGGTGGAAGTGATTTTTCCCCTGGCCTGTGCTCTCACTCAGTAATACCAATGATGTAGGCAGACAGCTCTTTCCCATCCACTGCCACTGGTTTCCCTCTCATTTTGCAAGTATTTAATTCTGTGTTGTACAAGCAGAGGCCTCTTGGTGACAAATCTGGAGGCAGGGCTGTCAGTGGTGGTCAGATTTGCAGAGATACATGCACTACCAACTGTATCTAAGCTACATTTTAAGGGAGAGCAGGACATGGAGAGTTAACATAAAGCACTTCCAGTGGCATCCCATAGAGCAACAGACAAGCACAAACACTACTTAATGTATTAGGGGCTACTGCAAAAGCAGGCCAGGAAGGAAGTCAGGTATCTGGAAGCCTAGGCTAGGTCTTCCCAGCAGCATGAACATCTTCCATAATTCTAGGTTATTGCAGGCATGTGTCACACAGAGACCTTCAGCAAGCTTCAGCTCAGAAAATTCGTAACTGGTGTTTGTGCATGACAGCACAGCTTTAATACCATTAGCAGCACTAGAAGAAGTAGGAACAAAATTCTAAACAGAAGATCCAAAGCTACATGGAATCACATTTTAAATTACAGAGGCCCAAGAAGGTAGCATAGGCATTTATTAATCCTCATTCTCATCAGGATGATCAGTTTCAAATGTTGCCAGCAGGCAGTGGGCACCTGCAACAGATTTAGAAACAGGGCCTCTTGCACTTCTGAAGACATCATTCTGAGCATCATCTTATGGTACTGGCTTTGATATGACATTTTGGGAGCTTCAGAGTGAATTGGGGAAGTACTAACCCTAAGCACAGTGAGGCTGTCTGATCTCTCCCCTGCTTGAAGTGTGGCATACACAGGACATTTCCACTGTGCATCCCATTCCCTGCAGCCCAGGGTGAGCAGGAAAGCCCCTGTTCTGTTCCCATGAGGGACAGCCAGTGCTGGGAGGCAAAGGGAGTCTTGAAGGAGCACCATGAGGACAAGACCAGGTGGGGATGGTGAGGGGGAGGGAAGGTGAGACGGAAACGGAGAGCACAAATTTCTGTGCTGTCCCTTGCAAGCATTGTTGGTGCCACGCTGGAGTTTGTGTGAGTGTGAGTGTGTGTGTGAGTGTGTGTGAGTGTGAGAGTGTGTGAGTGTGTGTGAGTGTGAGAGTGTGTGAGTGTGAGTGTGTGTGTGAGTGTGAATGTGTGAGTTTGTGTGTGTGTGAGTGTGAGTGTGTGTGAGTGTGTGTGTGAGTGTGAGTGTGTGAGTTTGTGTGTGTGAGTGTGAGTGTGTGTGTGAGTGTGAGTGTGTGTGTGTGTGTGTGTGTGAGTTTATGTGTGTGTGAGTGTGAGTGTGTGTGAGTGTGTGAGTTTGTGTGTGTGTGTGAGTGTGAGTGTGTGAGTGTGAGTGTGTGTGTGAGTGTGAGTGTGTGAGTTTGTGTGTGTGAGTGTGAGTGTGTGTGTGAGTGTGAGTGTGTGAGTGTGAGTGTGTGTGAGTGTGAGTGTGTGAGTGTGAGTGTGTGAGTGTGAGTGTGTGTGAGTGTGAGTGTGTGAGTGTGAGTGTGTGTGTGTGTGAGTGTGAATGTGTGAGTGTGAGTGTGTGTGTGAGTGTGTGTGAGTGTGAGAGTGTGAGTGTGAGAGTGTGTGAGTGTGAGTGTGTGAGTTTGTGTGTGTGAGTGTGTGTGTGAGTGTGAGAGTGTGTGAATGTGTGTGTGAGTGAGTGTGTGTGAGTGTGAGAGTGTGAGCATGAGAGTGTGTGAATGTGTGTGTGTGTGAGTGTGTGTGTGCACCACTCTGCAGGTGGCCTTTCCAGGGGCACCCTGGTCCCCACTGAAGGGATGCTGTGGCTCTGAGGGTGGCTGGAGGAGGCCGTTTTTGTGGCAGAGTAATGAATGTGATTAAATCGCCTCCTCCTCCTTCTACCTTCCTTCCCCTTCCCTTTCTCCTCTATGTCCAGGGCTCCTGGCAGCAGCCCAGGAAGTCATGGGACAGTTCTGGTCCCTGCGGACTGACCATCCGTCCATCCATCCGTCCGTCCGTCCGTCCGTCCCACGGCCGCAGCCCGGCGGTCCCGCGGCGGTGCGGAGCGCTCCGGGAGTTTCCTGCTGCCGCCCGGGCACCGCTTATCTGCTCCGGGGGGGCAGGACACCCCTCCCGTCTGCGGGGCACCTCGTGGTGCAAGTGCCAGCACCCCAAAGCCACCCGAGCACCCCAAAGCCACCCGCAGTGCTCCCCCCTGCCCCGCCGGGGCTCCGTCCGCGGAGTGCGCACTCCCCAGCCGCAGCGATGGGGAAAAAGAGAAGATCGTGGACTTGCCGGCACGAGCTTTCATTCCCTTCTTCCCGCTTTTTAACCTTTACAACAGTTGTTATAAACTAGCCCTGCCTCGGGACTTTGCCGTGCTCTGAACCCGAGGGAGGTGAAAGTGGGAGAAGAGGGTTGGAGGGATGGGATGGGATGGATGAAATGCAGTCAAAGTTGGTTTCCCCCCCGACCCCCCTCCTTCTCCAATTCAAAATCAGGAATTACTGCCCGAGGAGCAGATTCTCCGTTTTATTGGCTCGTAAAAAAAAAGTTTTCAAAGCCTAATTTCCACCAGATACATTGATTTTCCGTTGAAAACAGAATTAAAACAATAAGCGCGAGTAGGTGCCATTAAAGCTAAACCATCTCTGGCCGTTAATCACGGGAGAGAAGGATTAGAAAAGTCCGTGAAGGAGCACTGGGTTTGAAACGCAAAAATCCGGAGTTTAGGAAAAGTAAGCTCAGAGGGGGTTGAAGCAGCTTAAGAAACAAGGAGAAACCCTTAATAAGAGTGAAAATTCAGTGTCAGGTTACTTGTCGATATTGCGAGGAATACGCCGTTCCTGTAAGGGATTTGTGGGCGTGAAACGCATCCCTTGCTAAAATACCGTTTGATGTTCGTGTCGAAGAGAAAACCAAAGCAATCTTTTTTCCTTTCAAGTCCCGATTTCAAAACAAAAAAACTCCCGCCAAACCAAAACCAAGCAAAAGAAAAAAAAAAAAACCAAACAACAACGCCCCAGAAAAATCCCACTAAATTTCCAACGGCATCTCTGAAGAGTTTTCCTGGAGATATTTGCTTCAAACCTCACAGGCGCAGTACCCCTGTGTTCCCGAGGTCTCCCTGCCCTCCCTTCCCCCTTTTCTGCTGCTTGGATGGTCGGCAATGCCCGGCTAAATAATTGTTAGAATTCTAAAAAAAAAAAAAAAAAAAAAAAAGAAGAAGAAGAAGGAAAAAAAAAAAAAAGCCGGGAAAATGCGCACCAGCATTCAGGTGCTAACCTACTTATTTGAAAGCAATTTATTTTCCATTTTGCCCGTTTTCCCCCTTTAAAACAGAACGCTGAAAGAAAGAATAAGTGCTTTAACATTTCAGTGTTGTGCTCTGGTAATTACTTTTTCACTTTTCCCCTAAGTTCCAATGTGAAAACCTCACAGGGGGGTCTTTGCTGTAGCAGGGCTACAGTTCCCAATCCCAAGCGCAAGATCTGCAATTACAAACCCATTCGGTGCCCTTCCCTATCATTAATATGCACAAAATCCTGCTGCTAATCTTATAATCTGTTTTGTTTCATCAATTGCTTGCCTAGCACCAGAGGGAAAGAAAAAGAGAGAAAGAAAAAGAAAGAAAGAGGAGAAGAATAAAGCCGGAAAAGCACGGAGAGCTTCGGAAAGTAAACGGAAAAGCCAAATAAATCGGATTTTATTTTTGATAAAGCAAAAATCGTTAAGGCTGTTAAAAGGAAGCGGCATTTTCCGCTGGAGGGGTGGGTGTCAGGGAAATTTAAGGAAAAATCGGAATATATCCAGCAATTTATTTGCATATTCGGTTTCTCCGCGTACGGGTCACGAAGTTCCTTCAGCAGTCAGCTGCGGAGGAGGGAGGGGGCGCGTAAACACCTCGGCAGAGTGTATTCCCATATTCCCATCCCTTGTGTTTGCCGGGGGGAGGAGGCGCCGAGCGCGGGCGAGCCGTGGGTGCGGGTCCGGGCAGCTCCCGCGGGCTGCTCAGCCTGGCCACTCCGACTTCGCTAAAACAATGAAGACATTCGTGTTTGAAATCGTCCTCATCCTACTCCTCCCTCCCCCCCGCTCCCTCTTTCTGCGCGGAATCAAGGGAATGAAACCATCTACACCACACGCGTCCTATTGAGATTAATGTAAAAATTATACCCCCCCCCCAAAAAAAAAAAAAAAAAGGAAAAAAAGCCAACTCACACAAAAAACACCAACCCCAACAACCCTTATCTCATATGTCTTATTCTCCGTGCCCCGCGCCAGGCCCCGCCGCCGCCTTGCCGTGCACCTGATGATTTATTAACGCAATCTGCGGGGAGAGCGACACGCGTGCCCGGCCACGGCTCGTCCCAGCTCATCTCCTAAGTAATTGTTTCTCATTAGTTCTGATAATGTTTTAATAGCGCTGCCCGTAATTTAGTCAGCCTGGAATTAATAACGGAGGGTGTCCTGAAACGCGCGGGGATGAGGGGGAGCTGCAATATAAGCAGGTAGTCTTTAATTAATCAGATTAGCGCGGAGGTCCCCGCGCTGTAAGGGATGCCCCGGCAGCGCCTGGGATGGGACCCGGGTGGCGGAGGGGGAGAGGGGGGTCGGCCCTGGCTGCTCATCCCGAACTCCGCGCAGGGGCTGCGGGGGCTCTCCCGGGGCCGCCCCGGCGGAGCAGGACGGGGCTGAGCGGCTCTCCCGCTCCCGCTGCCGCTGCCGCTGCCGCTGCCGGGCCGGCCCCGCCGTTCCCGGGGGAGCCGCGGAGAGGCGCTCCCGCCGCCCCCGCGCTCCCTTCCCTCGCTGCATCCACGCGGGCCGGATGGTGGGGTTCTCCCTCCCCCCTTTTCCTCTCCCCTTAATTAAACCAAAAATAACCCCAAATAAGTGAAAGCGCTGCTCAGAGACGGAGGGGAAACACACTAAGCGGGGAAACGGGAGGAATAAGGCACTGTGGCTCCATACGTGAAATGGCCATGGAGGCGGTGAGAAATGAAACTAAAAAACAACTGTTTTCTATTTACAATTTAAAATAAACAGAACAGCCTTCCCCGCGGTGTTTGTCTAAGTGCAGCAGCATTGCTGCTGTGTAGGTCATGAAAAGGTTGGTGCATAGTTTAAAACTTCCCATTCTGTTAATTTCTTAAAGAACAGTCGTTCATAGTCTGAGCACAAAAGCTCATGATTTAATGAGGAACAGAAACAAAATCTCTGATTGTTGGTGTTTCAAACTTCATTGGAGTCCTCTGGCAACCACAAGTTGATCCTCTGCAGCTTCAATACCCTTTAGCCCTCCATATAAGAGTACATGCTGAATAGAGGACAATGCCTGGTTGTTATGTTTATTTACCCTTACTACAAGCTGGGTTAACCTCTTCAAAACAGCTTTACTAAGCCCGTTAACCACACAGCCCACATGATCTGTAGCCGTATCCCTAATGTGATGTAAATCTGACTCGAGACCATATGCACAAGTTCTGCTGCATTGTGTCTCCAAAAACTACAAGTTTATTGCCGTCCAACCCTTCCCGGGCTGGACGCTTCCAGGAGGAAACTCTCTGAATAGAGACTGCTTAAAAAAAAGGGAGAAGAAAGTCAAGAGCCCTGCATTGTTGGAGCATTATTTTTAATGGCTGTTGCACACTTACAGAAGGCCAGTGTGGGGGGAAAGCAAAGCTCACACAGGGTAAAGATTTTTATCTCAGTTATTTCAACTGGTGCGTAATTATTCGAGGCTTTCTCCTTTCTGCCAGGAGTTCTGCATCAGAGCAGGAAGAAGCACAGAAAGAAATAGAAAGAATTGAATTAGTTTCCATCTGCTCTTTTAACAGATCTCAGGGCTCATGTTTTGCCTTTCTCTTTCCCTGAAGTCACACTCCCACATTTGCAGTAATTACTGTGATGTCACAGATTTGATGAGGTAACTTCATTGCAGGCTATGAGTAGAACATGGGCCATGCAGGAGTGAGCAGTGGTTTGAGTTGGGAATAGTTTTAGCAATTAGCAATTCCAGCAAGCAAACTATGACAGATCTGCAAAATGGAAATTAATTTCTGTTTAAGCCTGACGTCTTTAATTTTACACCCCCCTTCCCCCTCCCCAAAGTATTATAGTCATCTTTTAAAACAGCTACTGGGGCCCCATGGCGAGAGCTTCATTTACCAGTTCATTTTTTCTTGATGGCTGTGGCAAGTGTAACAATGTTCTGTGCCTGCTTCAGTAATGGCATGTCGATCATGCTCCCGCGGAAAGTAAATGCTCCCTGGAAAAGAGAGAATATGAACTTCCTGAGACACCTTTGGAAATTGTAGTTGGCTGTCTTATTCTTTACAAACACATCTGTTTGCCAAGAAACATCATCTGCCTCAGGAATCCTGAAGAAGTTTTAGGAGACAAACTCATCGAGACAGGACAAGTGCATTTAAAGAAATGTGAAGGGCAAAAAGCTCTCCAAAGGGGAGGCAAAAAGAGAGAGAAAAGAGAAGCCCAGGGTGCAGCTGGCCTGTTTCAGCCTCTCTAGCTGGCAAACACTGAGGGCCAAGGGCAGTGAGGCCGTGTGTGCCAGCTGGGGAGAGGGACTGGCACACCCCACACCCGGGGGCAGCTCTGTTCCCCACCTCCAGCATCACCATCCAGCATCCAGCCAGGGCTGTGCCACAGGGCCAGTGGGAAACTGCCTGCAGACAGAGGGCAAAGCCAGAGCTCCCTTTGTCAGCAAACAGCAGTGGGTGTTTGTAGGGGTGCAGGGAAGTTTTCTTGACTCGGGGGTTTGCTGAGGGTGTGCTGCTGCTGCACCTCTCCATTAGGTCTGCTAAAGACAGGCTGGGCCTGCGCCGAGACCCAGGGACTGGGATGAAAGCTGAAATAACCAAGTGGGTGGCACAATAATAATAATATTGCCCAAATCTCCTCTGGAGCCAAGGTAAAGCCCACCTGAGCACCACACATGGGGAATTTCCCCAAATGGATGCAGAGCTACTCTGCGTGCCTCAGCGGTGGCGATCTGAGAGTCAGGACAGGTTTCAAAAGTCACTTTGTATTCCTAAGAATTTTTTGTTGGTACCATGGTGACAAGTTTAAAACAATTAACTATGAATCACAGTTAAATCTTAAACAGAAGACATTTGCTTCAAATAGTGCCAAACCTGACTTGTTCCCTTAGATGCTTTAATCCCCACGTGTCTCTGAGGTAGGATTTGGAAGATAAAACACTGCATTAAGACATGCTGAAGTTCAACAGACAAAAAACCCCGATCTTATTTGCAATTCTAACAGTAGTTTGACACATTAAAAAAAAACCCCAAACAACAAACCCAAAAATCCAAGTACAAATGTGCAATCCCTTCCCTGAAGAACTCAGAGCTGAGCCCCAGCAGTGCACAGGGTGGCTCTGAGAAGCACTGCACACCCTTTTAATGTCCTGTTGCAATTGAAATGGGATCACAGGCTGGCCTTGGGTTTGACAGTGAGCAAGGCTAACCAAGAGCAAGGTACAGTCCACAGCAGAACCTGTGCATGAGCAGTGAGAGAAATGCACAGGAGAACAAACCTTTTTCTGGTTTTCATTTGAGGCTTGATAATTATTAAATAGAGGACTCTAGCAAGTAAAGTGAAAATATAACCCATTTACAAAAATATTTAGGAAATGTGTTGCTCCAGTGGCATATCTAGCTAAACTGAAGCAGCATTAATTACATACCAAATCAAGTTCTGGCATAATTAACACAAAAATCCACCTTAAACAATAATGTAACATAAATCAATATTCTTGCATGTAAGAGCAGGCTGCATTAAAGCCATTGAAAACATAATAGTAAGAACTATTATTTTATTCAAAGTAGATTTTCCTACTATAATTTCCAATATTTCAGGTAGTTTTGGAGAATGGTACTGACAGGTGCTCAAGGGTTGGTGCTTCAAATTGAATTTTTTTGTTTACTGAGCAAACAATCAACCCTACCACACCCCAACACCAACATAAGTGTTATTATTATTGCTACTATTATAATATACTGCTTCTAATTATAGCTACATCTCTGTTGTTTTCAGTTACACTTTAAAAACTTTAAAGAAAATGCAGTCTCAAACTATTAAATTTATTATTGGTTGTGAAAAAAAAATAGGAAGTAAGTAAACATTTTATGGCATAGGACGTATTTGAAATAATTCAGATCTATACAGTGATCACAAACTGCAAGGTACATTTTTTTTTAACTGTAAGAAAAACATCCTTTACTTGTCCTTTTTTTCCTGTAGGCATTCAGTAATGCCCATTCAGTAACAGCTAATTCAGTAACAAAATAGAGTAAAGCTAATTTAGTAACAGCTATTGCTTACAGAAGAAATTTGCATGTGGGATGACAGTCATAAGTAGAAATATGTTGAAGCCTCAAATCATCCTTCCTAGTCCTGTGAAAGGCTGATTTAGGAGTACAGCTATCCTAAGTACCTGCAATGGTTTGCAGAAAGAGATGGGTGCCTAGCAATGTCAGTTCTGATCTCTGGTGGTCCAAACCACGGCTGGGAGGGCCTCAACCCTTCCACTGACTGGATACAGAATGATCTAAAGTCAGATACCTCTGCAGGTACCTAAGCTGTACCATGATCAATCTGGGCCAGAATGTCTTCTTTATAAAGCAAGAATTAATTAAGCAGCATGCTTGTCCTCTCTTCATTGAAGTAATATGTTTAAAAGGAAAACAGGATAATGGTGTGTACATGGACACACAAACACTGAACCACGTGAGAAATACAGTACATTTCCTGCTTGTCAGTGTGCAGCTGTACTTTGGGTTGCTAGGAATTTGAATTCTTGAAGGAAAAAAAAATGCCTTTTTTTTTTTTTCCTAACAGCAAAGGGTAACATGAAGTTGGCTTCTCTGCCTGTTCACTCTGAGGCTTATTTTCCCCCTGCTAATTTGCAGTGTTGAGCTAAAGTCCAGAAAAAGAAACTAATTTTAATGCCATTGAATATACCCTATTCACTGAGTCTCTTTGCACCCACAGGTTTCAACAGATAGGAAATACCAGTAATTACAGCTTTGTCCCCATGCTCTCTTTTCCAATTCTGCTAGACGAAATTTGCCTCTAGCATTCTTTTGATTTTCTCTCACATGAATATAAAGAAAACAAGACTTTCTATAAACACCATTTGCTTTGATAGCATTAATCTGGGGATTAATTTAGCCATAGATCTAAATTTCGTTTTTGGCTAATTTTCTCAACAATCTCACACTTCCAGTCTGTACTTAGATTTCCAGTAGTTCTGCTATGGGACCAAGGGCCTGCTCTTAAGGAAGCTTGCAGCATGAACAGGAACAATGGCAGGTGGGTAAAGCAAGGCTGGGATTTGCATCCATCCCATTTGGTGGCTGTGGTTCTTGCTCACCATGCAATCATGTAAGTCATTCAGAGGGAGCCTTTTCAGAAATATGTAAAGGGACTCTGCCATCAGGCTAATCAAAAGTGTCAGACCTGCCTTGGGAAGAGACAGGCCCTCCAGGTGGAGGCTGATGGAGAAGTGGGGAGGAGGAGCATGCAGGAGGCAGAGCTGCAGATGATGGGCACAGCTTCTGGGTGACAATACCTAGATGCAAATAACTCAGCTGGGATGAGAAGTGGGGGAATGGAGGACAACTGTGGCACTCACCAGACAGCAGTCTGGAAGTGCAGCCCTACTGAGGAATGGGCAGATCTGTGGGCCAAAGACAGATTGGTGTGCCCCTGCTTAAAGTGACACAGCACAGATTCTGCTGTGCCTGTTCAGCGCCATCCTCCATGCAGCCACACAGAGAATGTGCTGAAGGCAAAGCCCTGTGAGAAATAGGGTGGCTTTGATCTGCAGTGTTTGGGAGCTGTAAGGGCACTTTGGCTGCTCCACACTGCACAGCTGTGAAGGCAGCACAATACAGCAGAAGGGTTTGTAAATACAAAATGTATCCCTCAGCCTGATGTCTCTACAGCTTGGGCAGGGCAGACTACCAAGGAGGAATGAAGGAAGAAAGTGAATGGGCAACATTCCCTGTTTGGGTCATCATTCAGACTATCTAAAAGTCCTTCCCAACTGAGTGACAAGCAAGGAAAGACTCAAGGTTTTTCCTTCTGGCATGAAGTATTATTCACAGTGACATTTAATGCTCTATTAGGACAGTAGTAACATTTCTGAAAAATAACAGCAATTTATGCAAGATGCAGGCCAGGCTGAGTAAGGTGTTAACAGCTCTACTTCAAATGTCAGTATATCCTAAAGTGCTGTGAGGATTGGAAAAAGAAGATTTAGCAAATATAGAAAACAACTGCAAGTGAATTAAAATTATAGACAGCAGTTAGTGGTTTTGTTGGTGGTGTTTTTTTTTTTTTGTTTTGTTTTGTTTTTTTTTTTTTTTCCTCAGAGGTAATGGCAAATTATAATCTTGGAAAAATGGAAATTGACAATGGTCAGCTCCAAGTAATGCAAGGATCCAGCCTACAGGCAAGAGAAGCCATAAGGCATAGCTGACAGAGAACAGTCAGTTTCACAGGTCAGGACATGAAGATACAGGCTTGTGATATAGGAGGGCAAATCAGTTATGCGATAAGAATAACAAATGCAACAAATTTCTAGGTGGCTGTGGAGACACTGAAGAGATGCAGAACCTAACATTGTAGCATGCAAGCCTGTCAGATTTTATGCTTGTATCATATGAAGTTCCTCTTAGATAAATTCAGCCACTCCAGCACAGCTCAGACCTGGCAAAGTTCAACATGTAATTGAGGGTTCTTCTTTGACAACTAGGAATACAACCCTGGCCGCACGCTGCCATGAATCTTGAAGGTGGCTCTTGTTATCTGTATGTCATCCTTAAAGATTTCCTTTATCTATAAGAAATGACATGTATCAAGTCACAGAAAGAGTCTCAGTGTTGGTCTGTCATTTGCCATGGCAAAAGATGAACACATTAATGCAGTGTTTCCTAGAACATGAAGACCTCCTCTTTTTGTGTGTGTCTTTCCTGTCTTTGGGAACATTTACCTTGTGAAACTTTTGGGAGTAGTTAAGAGCTTGGAAAATCTGTAAGACCATTTCATAACCAGAGTAATACTGGTTTTTAGTGGCAAGAAGGTTTTTACCTTTCTACAAGTTAAATGGACAGGATTTGGGTTCCATTAGTTCAGTGTTGTCTAGGGATCAGTATTCTCTGGTGGAACCAGGAGAGGGGAAGAAATGATACAGGAGCTAGTGTTTACCATGGGTATAATGGAATGGTGTTTAATATGGAACTGTGTTGACTTTGACTACACAGGAGATGGACAGGATTGCAAGTGAGGTACCCTTATGTTTTTCCATAAGATCAGGGAATGTAAAGTTTTATACTTCTTTATCTGTACTGAAACCTTTTTTATGATACACAATGTTACACGGGGTTTTACTCTCACCATATTTTATTTCTTTATGTACTGTTGGATTAAGGAGAGAAATAAGCAGAGTAAAACTATCATGATACAGAACATTCAAGGCACCTCTTAGTAATGTGACACAATTATCTCTGAGTTGTGTATAAAGCACTTGAGTTAATTAAAGTCAAACAATAATTGTTCTGGGACATGTGGGACAGTGATGAGACGAGCTAGTCCCCTTTGGCTGGCAATACAGAAGAATTAGATGTACTCCTGCACCTGCCAATGCCTGCAGCCTTTTCTTCAGCATTTGCTTTGTGGTTACCTGTGCCTCTAACCACATCCATCCCAATGACTGCAATGAGCTCACTAAGAGTGTTACTGCAGACCCTCAGTTCCTAGACCACTGTAATCTATTAATCACCTGTGTTGGTAGTGAATATCAAGATTGTATGCAAAAGTATGTATGAAAATAAGAAAGGATGTAAATTTTGAAGTACCAAATGACTCTTGTAAATTCCAAAAAGTCTGCTGGCTCCCTGTCCGTTGGCAGACAGGACTCCAAGCACAAGCATTGGCTTTGACATCTCTGCTCTTTCTTTTTGGAACCACTTATGTGGTTCCACTCAATCGTTGTCCAGCCGTTGCTGATAAACCTGTGATTTGATGCCTTGATCTCATCATACATGTAGCCAACAACTTTAACTCCCATGTGACAGTTGCCAGGGTTTTTTCAAAGATATTTATACAGGTTACATTAAGATCGTGGCTTGTCCACAGCAGAAAGAAAAACCCAATTGTCCTACATCAGATGAAAGAATATAACTAATAGTGCTAGGTTAATTTGTTGTGGGCTGTCCTAGGTCACTGTGTAGAGACAACCGACTCTTCCAAAGCAGCTTACTTTGGGAATCTAGTCAGCGTACTTAGATGGCAGGCTTGAAGGTGCTAGGGAATCCTGGGAGTAGGTAAGGCTTTGGCATGGGGGACACTCTAGTTAGTTAGGCCAGTGAAAAAAAGGAAAAGCAAGACAAGATAATGTGCCAGGAAACAGCAATATGGACAAGACATCACCTGCTGATGAATTTTGAATTAAGTATGGGTCTAAAATAGGGATTATGTGACACTTATGAAATGGCCCCAAACCCCTCTTCCACTACTCAGGGGACTACTGACTGTATGACATCTCTCAAGTGAGGGGGGGCCCTCAGACTGAGCTCTAGTGTCACACAGTTAGAAACAGTGCCCCACTGGGGGTTGAGGCACTGGGTTTTTTCCAACTACTTTTCTCAACAGTTTTGCAATACTTTCCTTTGCAGACCACATCCCTGCAGAGTGCGTAGCAGTCTGGTTATCCCCTTGTCCTACTGGGCCGTCTTTGGAGGGGATGTGCACCTAGGACGTGGTGGAAATGGGCATAAGGGAACCAACAAGGCAGCCACCCTTCTCTCCTCCATCCCCTTGATCATTAGGAGATGTCGTGAGTCAAACAGAGCTCCCTCACTGCTCTGGCAGCACGGGCCAGAGGCTGGTGTGAATACAGCCTTTGTGTAAATCAGTAATTATGTAAGTGCCCTTTCAGCCCCGGTGACCTGTGTCGGCACTTGCGGGCAGTGCCAGGCTAAATAGAAATGAGCAGAAGGGGTGATGCCAGCTGGCCAGGGCAAACCTTGTGTACCTCCTAACCCATACAGACAAATGGCCTCAAGTCCACAGACACAGGAAATCTTTGATCCACAGTTATCTGAGAGACGCGAGTTCTTTCCATGGTAATCCAGTGTCTCACCCACTTCTGAAACACAAAGGTCTAGTTAAGACTTATTGGAGACACCAAAACTACAAGGAATAAATGCACTAAAATCTGCTTGGGTCTGAGAACACTGCCTCTGATCCTGTACAATATTAGCTGCTATAAGGCAATAAGAGTTTTGTGTTCTGCAAGCAGGGCAGATTTGGTCTTCTGAGGAGGGAAGGGAGCAGGTGGATGGCAAAGGCTCCCCCTAAAAAGTATGGCATTCATGAAGATAATTCCCCTGGGATTAATGAAAACACACGTTGTTTGAGTGACTCCCTGCAGAGGAAATTTGGAAGTCTTTGCTTTGGGGCTTAAAAAGAACGCTTGGATTTGCTTACAGGTAATGAACAAAGGAGAAGAGGAGCCTGGTCACAGCAAATGGCGTTGGGTCTGTGCCTGGGGGAGGAGTGATTATCCTCAGTACAAAGGAATGATTTCCCTTGAAACAGAAGGTTGAGACCATATTTTTGGGGAAGTCAAGAGCTAACAGCTGTGATGGTGCTGAATGCAGGTTTAATTAATTTTTTTTTCTTCTGCAAGTTGTAGCCAAAGAGCTGTCATAAAGAGCTGGGTCATGATTCTACCTTCTCATAATGAACTTCCAAAGGTTAGTGAGCTGCTAGGAGGTGTTCAGTGAAATCTGGGTCAACTGAGAGTATGTTCCAGGCTGTGACAAGATAATGTCTCTCTCTCTCTTCTCTGCTCAGGCCTGTCCTGCCTTCAGTCACACATAACTCTGGCTTTCTTTAAGTGTCTTTGCAGTAGGTAGGAATGCCCAAATAACCAGTGCAGTCACATATGACAAACTGAAGACTTCACAGGGTGTGAGCTGTATGGACAAAGCTTTTTGGGCCACATATTTCCATAGCCTCTTCCCTTGGACCTTTTCACATTCACCCCTTTTCTGTAACAACATTATGGGTGGAAAAACACTTGTGCACCAAATCTTTGTGGAAAAAGAAGTGATCCCTGAAAAGGTTTGTCAAAGATATCTTCTTGGCAAGAGGAGATGCTCAGTGGGTCTCTGATCTGTTGAAGCGTGCATAGAGAGGGGATTTTGCAAAGTATCATCACCATTAAGTTTCCGTAGCCTTTTTGCTGATATGTAGAAAACATTAGAAATCACTACCTTTTGTTTCTTTTTGCCAGTGCAATCTTCCACTGGAGTAGTAGTAGTCAGTGAGTTCAGAGGATAAATCAGTTTGTAAAGCCAGAAGCAGGCCTGTTTGTTTGAGATAGGCTTCTGCCTCTAGGAGCAGATGGAAGGACACAAAAGGTCAAGAAAGAAAGAGCAACAACCACATGAAATAGAGATTGATTTTTGCCTCAAATAACTCCTGAGCAGCAGTGCAAGAACTCTGACAGAAGAAACCCTTTCTAAAGCTCAACAGGTAGAAAGGACTTTGTGATCCTTCAAGTCCACAGTGGGGCAGGAAAGATGAAGAACAAGGACCTACAAGGTCCTTCATTTCTTCTCCACCTGGCAGTACTGTTTCCAGCCCATATATAAGGGTTTTGCCCTGCTGGGTGAGCCAGACAAGCTGTTTTTCCATCTTACAGTCCCCCAAGCTCCCTGAACCACCAGGGACAGCCCTTTCAGCTGGGGTAGGCCTGGGGATGCTGCTTGGTCCAGCGCCAGAAACTCCTCAGGCCACCAAAGTCTCTCCCTCTGCCTGAGCAAAAAATCTATTTAACATCCCTGAATGAAAGGCAGATAGGAGGGTTTTTTATTGCTGTCTTTGCATTTTCTTTAGTTACCTTCTTATTGTGGTTGCTGCCTTCCTGTGTTCTCCTCTAGAGCAGGAAGGAAAAAAACTAAAGAAGCGGAGGAAAGTTCTAGAAATCAGGAATACCCTCCACTGGTTTTCATTCTCTGTCTCACACTGTATTGGGAACGGAAGAATCCTAGAGAGCACACTTGCTGCTGCCAAGCAAATCTTTATTTTATAGCACAAAAGCAGCTTCCTGGACAAACAGCCCATCCAACCATGCATTTTTTTCTCCCTAGTGAGCATCATGGTTATTATATGGAAAAGTGAAAAGGAACTCATATTAAGACTTTAGGATCCTCAGATGACCTTCATTTAGTAATTTGGAATTAACTTGAGGTTTATAGTCATGGAAGCAATTTGTTAAATATAAACTAGAAAATGCAATCTGAAAGTAAATGACTACAGGGCACAGACAGCACTTGATACTGAAGGGAAAGGTAGCTGTAAAATACAATGGAGTTGAGGAAAATAATAATAGTGAGTCTTGTTCTGCCCACAAGCATGGAATTGCCTATATTTTTGTATTCTGTGTTTTTTCTAATTTCAGATTCATTTTCTGAATAGGGTTGAACAGCCATTTTTTACTGTGATTCTCTATTTCAACTGACAGAGCTTTTGCAGACAGCCACTCCAGGTCCCTGGAAAAGCTGGCTAGCACAGAGAGGAGTGAAAAGGCAGCAAGACTGCTGCTACTTAAATTAACTGAAACAATATTTTGGCCGTACAGGCTTCTGAATTCCCTCAGTAAGGCTTAAAAAGAGCCATCTGGTCAGAACATTACCTCTCTAGTTAGAGCCTGCTTTGGAAATTGAAATGAGGCTCATGAGCACTCGTTAATGCTTTTTAAACAGGGATTTTGGAGGTGGGTAGCTGCCTTGGTGTGTTGCTCGGTGCAGAGCAGGTTTCGGCACGATGGTGGGCAGGTGTCTGCAGCGTTGGGTGCCTTCCCACTCCATGCTCATAGCAAAGCAGTGCCTGCACTGGGAATGTGCCGACACAGCACGGCCCTTCCAAAAGCAGCTCACCCTGCGTTTACCTCCTCGAGCCGACAAGCATGGGGGAGTCGTGCCTTGCTGAGGAGGAGCCCAGGGAGCTGCCATCCTCTGCAGGGCCCGTGTCCCCTGGGACAGGAGCAGCTGCCCCCTCCAGGGGCTACCTCCGGGTGGAAAGGATATGGAGGGGCACAGATCCATCCTGCTCCCGGCTCCCGGTGAAACTTCTCCCCGCGGGAAACAGCAATGTGCCATCCGAGTCCTTCTCCCTCTGTGTTTTGGACACGGGTCTTTAATGAGTGGAGGAAAACAGATTAAGAGCCACTGAATGCCTGCTGGGGAGTGGAAAGGGCGGAAGCTGGCAAGAAAATGTTTTTGTATGAGTTTCTGCCCTGCTTAGAAGCTTTTGCAGCCCCGTGTAGTAAAATCTGTCTCCTTTTCTCCCCACCTGGCATAACTCCCTCAGGACTGATTGCACCAATGTAGGAACCAGTATAGCACAAGCAATTAGCTAATACAGCCCCTTCTGCTCTATTGTAGAGGTTCAAAATCCACCCCAGATGGATCTTTTTAAGAGAAAGGCCTTCAACCATGACACAAAACACATTTATAAAGCATTTTTCAAATACTGAAAGTGTATAGGGAAATTTTGAGTACTAATATGAGCTCTCTCCATCTCAGTTTTGACATTAAAATTTCATTTGGCCATTTTTTAAAAAGACAAACAACATAACCATGGTCCATGCTTAAATCCCTCTAGCACTCTTCATCTTTGCATAGAGATGCACCTGAGCCTTGACTTCTTAAGGCTGGTGCTCCTTAAAGGTGGCAATTTATCACAAATTCCTGAATCCCCTACTCTGCAGAGAAAGGAATACACATTGTCTAATTAACATAAGGGACAGAACATGCCCTGTGCTCTCAGAGGGAGGGCTGACAGTGCTGCAGCCCTGCACACACAGAGGTATCCTGTGCTGCCACTGCCACCCTGGGATGGGATCCAGCTTGGTTGGTGGCACCTCAAAACTCAGCAGTCTGTCCTGGGCAAGGGCAGTGGGGGCCTGGGCTGCTCCCTCATTCCCAGCTCTACATAAAGCCCTGAGATATAATGCCCTGTAAGGTGCAATATAATCCCTGATTGATGGGGTTTGATACAGCCCCATGCCAGAGGGATGCTCCCGTGCATCCCTTCCAAGAGGCATCCCTTGGACATGGTCCCACTTTCCTGGCAGCCACGGGCTGGATTGAGAAAGGGTGGATCCCACTTGGCTGGGGAGCCCTCCTGGGGTCAATGGAACAGCCAGGAAGGGGAAGAAAGTCAGGGCAGACCTCCCTGTAAGGCAGTGGGAGCTGGAGCTGGCTGAAGCACGAGGGCGCATCGTCTCTAAGATACAGTGGCTTGGGGTAGCTTTTCCTAAACAAAGAGCATTATAAGAGAGCCACTGCTGGAAATTTCCATTCCTTTGTTGGGTTGATGCTGTGTAAATAAATGCATTCCTAAGCTTTTTCATAATCCTGGAAAGGGCCGTAAATGAAACTGTATAGTTTGCCAAATCACTGGAATTCATATATATTATTCCTCAGCTGCTGGGTACATGATATACAATGGCTCAGAGTATAATGCAAGAAACATATGCTAAAGGTCTTCTTAGAAGCACTCTGTGCATTTGTATGTGGCATGTACAAATATTGATTTTGATTTGCTCTATGAGATTTAAATATTCAACCTATAATACAACTTGGATTTGTGGTATACTTACCTTAACTCTAAATAATCCTTACCTGACGGGTGACCTTAGCAGCAGCATTCAGTTATTCCCTAGTTTAATATGTGGGTGCTTTGAAAGCATTTGCAAATTAGTATGTGAGATAAATGTGTAATCAACCTTTTTCTTTATTCTTCTGCTTTTTCTTATATTTGAATTTTGTTTAAAAGTAAGGTAATTTGGGAAGATTAAATTCCAATAATGATACTCTGCCTGGTGTACTCACACTTTGAATGGCTTAAAAATGCATTTTCAATGTTTTTAATGTCTTATATTTTTGTCATATATAAACACTAACCATTTCTAGAAGAGATACAGTCCTGTATCCAGGGTACTGGTAATGTAAACTCAGGAGTTACCTAAATAGTAAAGATTGTTATGTCCTCATTGTTAGAAATCAGATATTTTTCTTAAAATAGGCTAATAACTTCTCCCACTAACTCTACTCCCTCAGATTCAGTTTATCTGTATTTATAAGATCACTTCCCTCTTTAACGTAGTACAAATGCTTTAGAAATTTCTAACAGAAACTGTCCTTTAGACTACTGGAATTATGTTTATCACCCTGCTTTTTATTTTTGAGCACACCGACATCTATCTTATATTTAGACTTTCTGACAGCTACACCTGCTTTCTTTAGGATGAATATTCTAATTTTGAAAATCATATCCCCTAGTAATGCAGTTCTACTGGAAAAATATTGAAATGACCTGGAAATAACACTTTTCTTTTTTAGCATGTTTCAGTTTTAGTTCTCAAAGTTTTTGACAAAAGAGAACACTTAATAAACAGCTGAATAAAATACAAAATGTACTTTTTCAACATTTGTTTCTACTTGTCCAAAATACAACATTACCGTTTATTTCCTGGACATGCCATTTTTAAATTGGATTAGAAATGTAAAAAAAGCCCCACAAGCAAAACAACCTAGAAACCAAACCAAATCAACCCCTCAAACAGGACTATCTCCATAAGGCAAGCCCAAATACTCCTGGCTAGCTGGATAGCTCTCTAATTTCCTTCTGTTTGGACATTGCCACAGCATCTCTAATTCCACAGTGCTCATCTGAGATCCTAATTTTTCCTGACCTCAGTACTCACATTTGGGGGCTCCTATGTCAAAGCTTTTCAGCGTCCAGGATGAAGCAGCCTGGTTCAGCCTTCTTTCAAAAGAAGATTATTATGGTAATTGTAGGTCTCAAATCAGAATAGATTATAAAAGCTTATTACTGTATTTTAATGTAAAATATTGTTAACTAAAGGCATCAAACTTTAAACTACATTAATAGCAAACTATGATCCCAGAGACTGCAGACCAGTAACTTATCTACCACACAAACAGCTGCACAAATCCCTCACATTTATTTTTTCCAGGCTTTCAACTTTGATTAATAACATGGTAAAACCATGCAAGTCTCAACCATATTAACCACAGCTATATTTTTAGTCCTACCGACATGAACACTTTAATATAATAAAAGGGAAAGGAAAACAGAAGAGGTGTTTCATTAGGACAGGAGGATTACTGAAACCGCTGTGTGGAGCATTTGCCAGGAGGTGGTAGGGGAAGAGTTATTACTCACATTTTAGCATGTCGTTAGGATGTGGAGAAAGAGGATCCCTCTGTGAGATATGTTTGCTTTGGAAAAAAAATTAAGTAATCAGACTGTCCAAGCTCTTCTCACTGACACAGTCATAACAGCAAATTAGAAACTCAGTTAATGAGTTTCCAGCATTACATGGAAAGCTATTTTTCCAATTTTGTTATAAAATTCAGTAATATGACAGTGCTGCGAGATCCAGAAGTTCACATATTAACCTGCCAGTCCTTTTTTATTGATAGATGGCTACGTGCAAAAAATATATAAAGCATGCAACCTGGTTGGTTAAAAAAATAGCCTGCACCACAAACCCTCAGCAAATTTGCTCTTGCAGCTGATTATAGAAGCTTATAACATATTTTAAAAGCATTAATGAAGAGGAAAAAAAATTCCCCAAACCCAAATAAACTCCCCCTGAATGGCTGATATAAACAAAAAACCTCAGCATTATGTCAGTAAATAGCAGTTTCAAAAGAAATTTAAAGACTAATGCTTGCCTAACATTAAATTATTCAATATTTAACATTTTTGGCTTAATGATTGTATGATACTGGCACTAGAGTTAAATTTGGTCGAGTCTCCTAGTCAACTACTCATATGACAGAGGTGCTCCTTAGATGAGTTTCTGACACTAAATTCTGATGAATGAATAGTATTAAGCACATAATAAAAAATATTTGGCTGAGTAAGTCGTTTGACTTTTTTTCTTGCTGCATGTGCCTGCCTACACATTTGCACCAGCAGTATGTTTGTAATGATGCCTTTTGTGAGGGAGCCAAGCCCTGTAAATTGGAATAATGGGCAAAACCAGTCGCATATTTTTTTATTTCTATATTGCTTGCATGAAGAGAGCTACATTTCAAAACTGAGGTGGAGAGAACAAAGAGATCCAGGCACACAGCATCCTAATAGGGACCCTGAAATCACTGCTCTGGACAGCACCCAAAAAGCATAGTCATGGCAGTGCTGGAAACAGCCAGGTACCACAAAGGGGATGCAATAGCCCAGCAAGGAGAAGGGCAGAGCAATAGCAAATACCTTGTCACACTTTAACTCTGAGAAGAAAGCATAATATCTGTTTTGACCTTTGCAGCAATTTTAATGCACGACATCCATAGCATCAGAAATGCAGGGGAACAGGGAAGGCAGACATCCCAATTTTTTCTAATCCACTAGAAAGTGGAAAAAATGTGCAGAAAGCATTTATATGGCACCAGTGAAATGAGACCCCATGCACAGTCTTATAGGTGAACTCGACCGGAGGGATTTGTCTCCTACTTGAATGCCACACAAGCAAGTGTGAACCATTCCCACTCATCTGCACTCCCCATTCTGACATTGGGACTTTCTGTTTTAACTAGCCCAGGCTTGGCTAAGACTAAGATAAACGTGTTTGGCTGCAACTTTTTTTTTCTTTCAAAAAGAGGCAAACTGGATTATAGCAAATAACCTTTAAGATAATTAACTGACAATGCCGCAACTAGCATAAAATCTTCCTTCAGGCGACCCCTAATTTAAGTATTACTGGCACAAAGTGGAGACAGATTGTGCATCACCACCGCAATATTTACATAGCAGAAACCCACAGAGCAGGAAACGTGAGACTCAATGATGCACTAAATTAGGAACAATCATATTCTAGTGTTAATTTGCTTTCTCCTCTATCCAAAATCCAGGTCCAGCAATTGGTACAAATGCACATAAAACATTCCCATTTTTAGTGATTAAGAACCACAATCTGAAAGCAGTTTCACTCAAAAGTACATTCAATTACTACTGGGCATGTTTGAGGGATCAAACCCCCAAAAGTGAAACAGGTCTACCAATGCAGAGATTTTTTTAGAAACCAAAGGCTTCCTAATGCATTTATTTCTTTCCATAAATGATGTCTGTGCAAGCAGTCTGAGTCCTCTGCCAGGCTACCTGACTTGGGTTGCAAATATTTTCCTCTGACAGTAACACTGTGATTATGCAGCGTAATGGAGAAGCAGTTTTAATTCTCTGAACCTGTAGATACTTGCAGGTACTCAAAAGGCTGCATAATCACAGAATTAAAGTTAAAATGGGGAGGAAGGAAAAGATAGCCATTCTATTTCTAAATATATTGGTAAATGACACATTTATAATATCCACTATCCAGAGACAGATTTCACAAGCAATACTCTCAGTTACAGCACTTCGTAAGATAAAAGCAAAGAGCCATCACCGACCTTTCTAATAGAATCTTAAATATTATTCAAATTTGGTTCCACTATGGCATATTAGCAAAATATTTACCTTGCCTAATCGCTGATGTTCTTCAAAAGCAGAAATCAGTTCTTGTGCCCACTTTATTTTTTCAGGGCTCGGAGAGAACTGTTCCTGGACAACAGCAATTTGGTTGGGGTGAATCACCTGCTTACCTACAAAGAAGATTAATAACACCAGAATCATGCATCGACAAACAGATGTTCAAGCAAAATGTTCCAACCACTTGAGGCTCTCATATGCCTTGCAGACTTTCTTGCTCTCTAACTAATTATTTTACTTGGTTTATTTTATTTTTAAAACTGGAAAACAGGCAGATAGCTTTTTGGCAGATTATTTTAAAAGCAAGATTACCTTGTGCTATGCTTGCATTTAGTATAGTTTGAAAGAACCCAAGATTCTTTCTCCTCCCTCCCCATTTTGATCTATACATCTTCCCTCAGGAATTTCAGGTGCAGTTGCTTGTCTTGGGCAATCAATAACAATTAACTGTAATGCATCTCTGAATTTGACTATGTAAATAACAGCTCCAGCCACTCTTAAATAAGTTGTATTAAAGTGTGTTCAGAAAATGAGATCTGAAGAAGATGGCAAGAGATCTGTCAGGCTGAAAAGTTACCAGTACCCTAAGGATCATTCCCTAAATTCTCAGTATTGGCTTATAATCATATAATCCCCAATGTTGTTTAAACTGTTGTTGCTGCAATTATTGGTAGTTGCAGATAGGCTGCAATATTTATTTAGTTACTGGTATAGCAAACAACCACCAGCAGTGCCCTGAGGCTTTATGAAACAGTTTTTTTAATCCTTTCTTGTATAAACATAAGTTAAGAAAATAAAAATAGATGTTGTCTTTTTCACTAGAGATTTTCAAACGTGAATAGACAGCCACATAATCCCTTTTAATCTGTGATTGAAATTAGCTACCTTAAAACAAATACATGTCTAATTTGTTTGACACTTTAAAAAGTGCGGCGTTTGGCGTTATTAGTTCATTTCTATGGGAATTTCACAGACCGGTGGGATCTCCGTGGTTTGCTTTTAAGGTGCCCTAATAAAGGGAGGCTACCGTAACTCCCAGCTTCCTTCGGAGGAAAGGACTCTCCTCGGTGCCAGAAAACAAAACTAGTTAGAGGGGTGAGCCTGATGCTGCAAAGCTGCCAGCAAGTGAGCAGTGCCCTGCAGACCGAGGCTCCCACAGCCCCGCCGCTGCTGCCGCAGCCTCTTGTGCCAGCGAGATTTTTGCACTTTGCCAGGACAAGTTGGAAGTGTCAGGACCCAAGGAAGTTCCCTGCACAACGGGGTCTACTCCCCTGTCCTTACTGCCATTAAGCCAGCTGTACTTTAGGAACCAACCCATCACTGCATCTGAGAAGTCTCACGCCTGAGCGCAGGAATGCACCTATTTCCCAAGAAATAACACTGCAAAAATCCCTGGATTACTTTCATCAGGGTCTGAGTGATAACCTGGAGTACAAAGAAACTCTACTTAATTAAATGAGCAAAGAAATAGTAGTGCTGCAGTGTTGCTACGTTCCTTTGCTAAAATGCCACAAGTAGCTCAATTTTACTTCTTCTTGAACAACGTTTAGTTTATGATTTTACAGGCATGCAAATATTAGTTTGAAATTTCAATAACACAACTATTTTTAAAATACCTTAAATATTGGTAAAAATATGGTTCCCATTAGGAACCATAATTTTTGAAAGAAATGGCACAAATAATATTTTTAAACTAATATGCTTTATCTTAAGTTTACCCAGAAGTTTTTCAGCAATTTTAATAAAATATCATAATTAATAAGCTGATGATGTTCCTTATTTGTAATACAACAAATTCTCCATAGCTAAAGCATTAATTCCAAAATTGAAGTGTGTACAACAATTTCTTAAAAAATCCCAAGGAGCTTAATTATTTAAAAAAAATGTTGAGTATATTTTAAATTATATTTGAAGTCAATCTCTAATTATAACAAAATTGAAATTTGTATTAAAAATAAACATATATGACTTTTTAAAAGTGTAAAACATTTCTGTAAAATGACTTGCTTTTGATAAAGATACCTACATTAGTAAACTATGCTTTTAATCATTAAAACACTACTGAACAATTTAGGAAGAATATAATCGAGCTTTTGATTTATAGCACTTGGTTGATTTTTGTCACAGACTGCCTATCCAAATAACTGTATTACAGACATAATGCCATGCAGGAATGAAGAAAATATTTTAAACAGAATTGTTGTTATTGACAAGTTATGGAGAGAGTGCAAAATTGGAAGACATTAAAATTTATGACCACGAAATCCTTTTTACAGTACCACTAGATATATTGTGTTTTAAATCAATACTTGTCAAGTCTTTTAGGTAACTGTATGATGGTGTCATTTTAGTCTCCTACAAAAGACTGAAAGGAGAGGACACCTAGACTGTTTCGTATTTATATCTGCTCTCTCAGCATGCAGCACAGGAATTTTTATAATGACTAAGTCAGCTGTTAAAGCTTATGGCAAGGTTTACCTAATTTTTTACACAAACATTCCTAAAACCTATGCCCATTATATAGGCAACACACTGATTTAAAGTCCACAGGTAATGCTAGTGTAAAACATCTTGATGGATGCCTAGTTATAGAAACATAAATTTTTAAATAAATATAAATATTAAAGGACTATTAATTTGGATGGATTACATTTGAAAACATTTGATTTTATGTTTATACACTCACAGAAGGAAAATCAGGCTGATTTAAAGATAATTGAAAAAGAAAACTTGGCTGCAATAAGCAGTGAGTTTTGCAATAATATTTAAATACCTGGTAAATTCTTCATTATATTATTTTGCTTGTTTAATTTTAAGGGAAGCTATTTGATTACATTAAGGGCAATTTTACTGGCCTAATATGGGGACATCTAAGGACATACAGCTTAGCTAAATATTTTGGATTTGCATTGCTTTTAAGGGTGGTGAGTTCGGCCCTGTTCATGCAAATTAGTGAGTGTTCTCCAGCTATGAAAGCAATTTGCAAGACTCAGTTAATTTCAGTTCTGTTGATTTCAATAATTTTGATTCTTTATTAAAAAAGTAGCAGGGCGGGACCTTATCTTTAAAAATTAGAAGAATTGCACATTTTGAATTCGTTATTACGTTGACATTTCAATATTTTTACATTATCAGAGGACTGTCAGTGGCAAATACAATGTGCATACTTCTGCTTTATACAAGGTCATGGATTAAGCTAAGGCCAATTTGTAATTTTCTGTGATGAATGTGAAATTGGAAATGTTAAAATGTTTCACTTATACAGATTTGGAAAAAAACACTTGCATAGATTTGAAAAACCATGATTTTGCTATCAGTTTTGAAATTAGATTTTATTTCAATCAAAAGAAGCAGGAAAGATTATAAAAATATTAGATAAACTGAGAGCAAAAAGACAAAGAACAAGTGAAATATTTTAGATTGACCTAAAATATTTTTTTCTTTTTTCATAGGAAAAGGAAAAATGCTGTTTTGTTTTAGCTCAAACAGATTTTAATTTTTTCCCCCACCAAATCAGTAGAGTCAGTATTGAACCATCTCTAATTACAGTTGGACTGATTGTCAGGTTGTTTGCTGAACTTTGGAAATGAGTCGATGATAGCTGCAGAAAGGCAGGAGGCAAAGGGCAGGTGCAGTGAGAGCACCTTAATAAAATCTGTAGTTTTCACAGACCCTTACTCCTTGTATGGAAAGGCAAGTATGACACATGCACAGCCAAGATAGAAAGTAATTTTACACCCTAAATTGCTGTGCGACCTTTTTATTTGTCTTCTGTCTGGACCCTGTTCTAAGGTCAGGCAACTTCCACCATAAAGTCACTGGAGTCCAAATCACCATCAGCATTGGTTATGCTGAACATTTCTAAATTTCCTAAACTCACAGCCTCAGTTAAGCATTTAAATGTGCATTAAGCATTCAAAAAGAGTGCTCTCAAAGGGTCTAGGCACCTGCAACTCCATCTTCTGTCAACAGGAGGTTCAGATGTTTATGTTGTTTCAAAAATGAAGCCTTTCCTTAAGCTAGGAAATATTGGTTGAGACTAGGTTGCCGTCAGCAGGTGCTACCATTCAGCAGCTCTATTATTTTCCCAACTTCAAAGGCAGCCGAGGGACGGGTGGAAGTCCACACGGCTGTGGATAATGTAGCTGTGAGGAGCTAACCATTTCACCTCCAAAACAAGACTTGGGTTTGCAAATGTCAAAGCTCAACAGACAGTAAAGCAGAGTTTGTGCTGAAAAGCATTGATTGCTATTCTTTTACTGGTATGCCAAGGTCACTTAAAATTGCACTTATCTTTTTGTTTGGTGCTTTAAGATATTATATACAGCTAACTGTAAAACTAGAGTTTGCTAGGTGGCATTGCTAGGACCCATGCTTTTGGTAACAGAAGCCTAAGGGATATTCTCATATGTGTATCCTGGATAGTGGTCAGAGAAAAATAATGTGGTGTTCATCCTGTGTGTTAGAATTCTCTCATGCATGTGTCAAATGGCTGCTTTCTATTGCAGACCCCAGTCTTTGGTGGCTGCACTGTCCCAACGAGGTGTCCGAGTGACCTGGTACACCAATCACAGGGTGACAGGCTGCATTACAAGACTGTGGGGCAAGGAGCCTGCTGCTCTTGTTGTCTGCCAATACCCATAGGTGTCACCAGCACTTACTAGGGAGAAAGCCAGGAGCTGACAAACAAACCAAAGAAAACAATAAGAAAACAACTTTCCTTTAGCAGCTAGCATATGAGATTTACTCCTTTTTTTTTTTTTTTTTTTTCCTAAAAAGTGTTTTTAAACTGCTGCTGTTCAAACAAAGAGAAAGGGCTCCAGTTGTGGAGGAGCCATGGCAGAGTACAGTACTGCCTTTCCCATGCTCTGGGAAGGGAGGAATCACTGCACAGCCTCTACCCCAACTTCTCTTCAAAACCGCTCACACGCTTCATGGCAGACGGTTTCAAAAAGCAGCCTGTGACTTTTCAGGCAAAATTTCCAGCCACAATTTTTAAGATAGTAATAAACATAGAAGAGCTTGATATCAATGAGTTTTTCAATAAGTGCCCTGAAACAAAAACCAAGTTATTTGTCCAGGTGACAGTAAACGTAGCAACCTATTTAAAATGAGCAAGGTCCGCGTTCTTTTGAGGCATGGGCAAAAGTCGTACCAGTGAATCCCATGGAGGCGCCTTCCCTCGATTGCCTGCGGAGCCCATCTTCATCGTGGAAATCAATGTAAACAAGGTCTATTGCTTGAAGGCCAAATGCCTTTGCTGTGACTATGATTTTTTGCCTGGCATATAGAATATCGTGAGTTTCCTTACTGCTTGTTGCACCTGAGAAAATAACGAGAACAAAGAAAAGCTGACAAGAGTGTTTTAAACCTTTCTGTTTTAAATATTTCTTACGTTAAAAAAAAAAAGGGGAAACTTTGAGATTATGTTTAACTGATTTAGAAAATAGAAGAGGGATGTAAAGCTATACTGTAGAGTCAAAATGTTACTCTTCTGAGGAAAAAAGATGCTTTAGCAAAAATAAAAAATAACGTCCCTTGAAACACTAGCTTATAAACTCAGATTTTGATTTAGTTTAAATCAGAAGTTGAAAGCCTGAGGTCAGTGGAAGCTTTGTCTGGTAAGGACTGCTGACTTGGCTAAAATGAAAGTAATTATTAGATTTTGCTATTTACTGAATGTACAGTGAGAAGCATTACAGCAAGTGAAGCTTTACACAAATTGATATACTGGGTCCAACTAAATGGTTAAAAAATTCACACTGAGAATAGAATTGCACTTTCCTTGGTTCTGATTCTTGTCACAACTGATGTCCTAAGCTGAATATTTAAGCTTTAGTATTTGAATGAAAAATTGATGGTAGATGACTTCTGAGAAGAAGCAAAAGTATTCATGAGACTTCATGTGCTCACAGGCTACCAGCTAAGCAATGTACTCATGTGAAGGCTAGTGGGAAAAAAATAATAACAATAATAACCATAAGGTTATTATTTAGATAGAGATTTTCAGTCTGTAAGGAATATTTTAGTAAAGCAATGTTGATTTTTACATTAACATACTTATTTTTAATGTAGAAGTTCATAGCTCTGGGCTTTTATCTTTAAATTAAATCAGAAGCTAAGTGCCCTCATAAAATAAATAGTGAAGCACTTTTTAATTTTTAGGAAGTCTAATAGTGCTTTCATTTGAATATGTGGCTGTATTGACATGTGACAACTTTAAAATAAATTTATGAAAGCAAAATGTAGCAGGAGAGTATTTGTGCTTGATGTCAAAAGCCTGAGTGACAGTTGTATGTAAAGAAGTGGTGAAGCAGACACCAGAATTTTAGGACTTTCAAATGTAGTTCTAAAAAGCATGTGAATGTTGCTTATGCATACAATATTTTAAAATTATTTCAGAGACTCAACAGGGTGAGGGTTTATTTTGTTTGTCTGTTTTGGGGTTTTTTTTGGTGTTTTTTTAAAATTAACTTCTGGTACTGACTGGCAAAAAGCACAAGGAAGTCTCAGTGCCCTGTAGCACAAGGACCTTGTTTTAAATTGCCAGTGGTACATTCTGCACTGAAAAGAAATTAAGGGGTAAAATGAAAACATAAAATGCAGACTCAAGTGTCATTACTTTAATTATTGCTGTCAGAAATTTCACAGGCTTCTCCAAAGCAAATGCCATACATAAACATTTATAATAAAGAGGCAAGTAACAACCTATGCTGGCACGGAAATCCTCTCCTCCAAAGACAACTGCATCCAAATGAAAGCCAGCCTGGGATCCTGTTCTCAGTGCTTCTTCACAGACAGCCTTCAAATGAGAACAGAGCATTAATGTCTACAGAAATGCAGGATGCAGAGAGACTACAGAGGCTGTTACAGCAACTCAGTGTTATCAAAATCCTTCTGAGAATATTGCTCCTATTAAGCAAAGCCACTGTAGGTGCTCGACAATGCACAGTGCTTTAAAATGACTCAGCAAAAGAAAAAAGTATTTTGCTTTCCCTAAGCACCAAGATAGCAAATACTGGACATCCCTAACAGGTTCCCCACTTTCTGGTTTACATTATGCCCCAGGTGTTACTGTGACCACTACTTCAGACATTTATGTAGCAATATGAAACAAAACATTTGGCAAATATTGCTTAGCAACAAACAAAAAGTATTAAATTTGATTAGTTTGACAAGCAATATATCTGCATGAGAAACTGAAATAAAGATCAGAAACTCTTTTATGAAATAAATAATATTAATGGTTTACAATTATTACAAGTTCCTTACAAGATAGAAGATTTGCCACTTTAAAGTCTCCATCTACATATAACTAAAAATAAGATAAGGAAGTTAAAAATGCAACAAATGCTGCAGAAAAGTATTCAAATAAAAGTAAAACATTTTTCTGCTGTAGCTTTTTTCATGAGGAGAGTAGTATTGCTATTTTATATTGCTGTTTGGATAATATTAGTATCTTTTAAGGCTAAGGTACATGGAGAGAGACATGTAATTACCAGCTCTACTAACAGGTGTTCTGTAGCAGCTGGTGGGACACAGAATTATTCTGTAACAGAGTTTGCTTTAAAAGGGAACTCTCCTGCCAGCATCAGCAACTGCAACATTAAACCTCCACTATAAAATACTGTAGGTGAGGAAAAACCTCAATGGCTTAATATATGATCTAATTCTGTGTTTGCACACTGGACAGGAGTGTGTCCATTTGGTTATGGCTTTATCATGCTCGCAGATAGGTGAGTGTGTGCTGTAAGATAAATGGCTGTATCAAACGATCAGGCTGCCTGTGAGGTACTTCTGGAGGGACTTCTGATCTGTGTGTCCTCAGCTGGTCTGAAACTTTTCCCTTAGAGCTTGGGAGGGGAATGCAGAGTTCCTTGTGCATGCACGAGCTCTTCTGTTTCATTACCATGTTGCCTTGCCATTCTGAAAAACCTGGACTTGATAGTAAGGGCTGGGGAGTGATTTATATTAAAATGAAATTAATAAATTAGATTTGATCTAAAATTACTCTAAAAAATGAGCATGTTCTTCAGGTATTTTCAAAGTTACTTCTGTGTCTAATCTTAGCATTAAACACTCCATCATACAGACAAAGAAACGATAACATGGAATTTGGTTGTAACGTTATTAGTAGAAACCATTATAAAGAAGCAAGTTTAGCAATAGTGAGATGATATTAACTCTTATTTCAAACTAAGTGTTACACAAAAGTTGTGTCTGACAGCTACTAAATAGCCTGCAACACTGAGTATTCCAAATCTTTCGAGAGGCCTTTTCCACTCCAAGTGTGTTCAAAACAGTAACAGGAATGAAGAGAGGTTTTGATATTTGTTGTCGACTGTCTGGAACTGTTCTATCACTGGAATACTTTGAATTTATGAAGGCCTTTACAATACAAATATCAGAGTTCAACGTGCAAATGTTTTTGGGGATTGAACAATATGTTTTGTATTTTTTAACCTCTTTTCCTTGGTGAAATCAGGGAGAGACTGAGGAGTATTCTGCTTATCCTAGTTTGCTGAGATGGCAAAATATGAACACTTCAAGACTTTCTTACCTTAAAATTGAGCAAGCCCATTGCAGTTTCCACAAAGGGGATAAAATTCATTGGTTCTACAAGTGTTCGGCCTTTTAGGTGATGTAAGAATTTGTCTGAAAACTAAAACTAGACAGAATGAGCTATCAGAGGCAAAAAAAGAACAGTCTACATGTATACACAACATGGCAAATATTCACCTGACTGTAACAAACACCCCTCCCCAGCCCAAAACCTGATAACTAAAAAAATTAGAACAGCTTATAACAAGGCCTGTGATCTCAAACGGCAGCATTCTCATACATTTCTAAATTTGGAGGCTGGTTTGCAAGGGAAAAAAATTAAAAAAAAATCCAAGCTTAGCACCTCTCACCCTGGCTTAGTGAAATGCAAATCCGTGGGCTGTGGAAAACAATGAAGTACTGCTGTACCTGAGGTCCGGTTTTGTTTCAGGTCCAGCACTGCCATCACTGGAAGCACTCCCCAGCCTTCTAAGTGGCATCCGTATTATTCATTACGGCACCGTTACCCTTTTGTTCAATAGGCTTTTCTTCATAATTTTTTAGCTTACCTAGGAAGGCCTTAAAAAGGAAGTTTAATTCTTTGAAGACCAAAGCTTGCCAATTTTTTCCATGAGACCAGTTCACAGCTAGCTCTGAGCTGCCAGTGGGGTAGCCCAAATTCCAAAATCTATCATCTGGAAACATACAAAAGCTCTTGCACAGATTTTTCCCCTTTCAAAAGGGGAAAAAAAAAAAAAAAAGGAGGGGTTGAACCTTCAGCCCTATATTGTAAATGTCTTATGTCTGTCCAGATCGAGTAATTTGTGTCAAGATAAACATATTGCAGGTACTGCAAAAATGTTGGTAAATAAAGACAAAAATCACATATGCATATATTTTAAATTTAAGGAATATTCAACTATTAATGGATATCAAAGGAAAGGGAATTTTAATCATCTCTCCATTCAGTCTCAGTTGGGTAAATCATATCTAAGAGATTTGCATAAATATAAACCATCAAAGACTTTTCATCTTCAAAGGGGGTTTCAAGACCCTATAAGCTTTGTACTGTAATCATCGCAGGTCACAACCCTGCAGGAATAAGGCTGCTATGGCAACATAAAAAACTAATGCTTAAGGCTTAGCATAATATTCTGACTAATAGAAAGGAAACTCATTTTAAAAGCTGGCAGCCTATTTACCAGAAGCTGGATTAGAGGTGTTATTTCCCCTTTTAGCTTCCCCCCACCACCCCTCCGCAAAAGAAGGAAAATCTAATCACCCAGATCTTGAAAAAAAAAAGCTTTCCAGCAATTTGCAGTAACTTTACAATTAGGCCAAAATAAATCACAGCTTTCTCCAATGAAGAATTCTGCCCCCCCATCTCTGCTCTGCATCATCACCATGGCCCTCTTGATAACTTTTTTTTTAGTGAAGAGAATTCCACTCAAAAATGTGCAAGGAGAAAAAAAAAAAATCAATTCACTCTGTACAGTATGGCAGGTTACTACAGTGACAGAAAACAGTAAAGTTCACCCAGGCAAATGCAGAAAATGAGTAATATAATGGTATCAGTATATCTTCTTAAGACTCTTACCTGGTTTTAATTTTTTTAAGAGGAAAAAAATGCTACTGTGTGTATATTTTAGGTGCAAGTTAAAGAGCAGAGTTCTTGTTTTATTTTAAAATATTTTAAAAGTCACACTCCTGGAATTTTTGCTATCTTTTGTTTTGAAGGTAAGGCAAAAAAAAGAGCACATTTAATTAAATATTGCCTCCCTTTCTTTCTCTTGTAAAAGATTTGCAATAAGCACCAATACAAAAGGTAACGAGTGGAGAAGTTTCAATTAATTTTTTTTTTTTTTCAAAAGGAGACGATTAAATGTTTCCGGCCCGGTAAAGTGTTCATTTCAGGGAGAAAGGGAAAAAAAAAGAAGAAGGCGGAGGAAAAAAAAACCCACAAAGCTTGGGGAGGGGATGAAGTAGCAAGGCCTCAGCAATTCTTTCAATTCCAGTGCACACCCAATAGTGTGTTGGGAAGAATGCACACTGGTCGGGATTTGTGGGAGAATTGTCCCGCCACAAAGGGGGGAGAGTTACGCTTGTTATAGTCCAATAAGCCATGCCAGTCAAACAAGTACCCACACTAGGGACAAAAGGAAAGCAAGAGATTCTCACACAAAAGAAAACAAGTAAGCCCATCTTTTAGTTGTGCATCAGCCTCCAGGTTTTCTGCTGCACATAAATAAAAATGAAGGGGGGGGAGCGGGTGTGCGTGGGGGCAAAGAAACAGCTTCTGGGAGGCTGAAAAATCATGTTGGAGTGAAATTTTTGAGGATTGGGAAAAGAAGGCAGCGGCGTTAGGCAGAGTATGCTCTTTGTGTGCAAAGGTTGGGCAAAGGGAGAGCGAAGCAAAAGAAGGACAGTGATGCAGATGCTTCTGGGGTTGGCTTGTTTTCCATGATGGAAATAAAAGTTAGCCAGAGGGAAGGTGGAAGAGGATGAGGTGACAAAGAGCCCTGGCACCCCATCTCCCTGCAAAACCTACTTGGTGGAAGCAAGGGCTCTGCCATTTTGGTATCATGAATATTCATCACTGACAACTTCTGTCTAACACTTACACAGCTGTAAACCCTGAGAGGTGCACTCTGGTTAATTTAATTACCCATTGGTGGAAGGGGATGGAGAACCTTCCATGGAGGCCAAAGGGGCAGCGCCACGGCACGGACGGGGCCTGCCCCACACCCGGCGTACAGGGCTGAGCTCCGTGGTGTGCTCAGGCCCATCTCCATGGCCTGATCAAGGTTAGATGCTGAGATTAAAACAGACCCTAATACGCCTGCCTGCCTTTCATCACAGCTTGCACGCATGCTAGTTGCTCAGCTAGCGGTTTGCAAAAAATATGAAGTGAATAATTAAGCATTATTCCTTTCTGGTGTGTTGCAGAAATAATGGTATATCCAAACAAGCATCCCTCTTTTTTGACAATTAAAACAATTATAGCATAATTAGGCCTATTTCAAAGTTTTCTTAAGTAATTTGACATGCCAACCATTTACATTTCAGGTTTTTATTGGCTGAAAAGTCAGTTGTGAAACACAAACACACCTGTCAGCAATTAAAAAGGAAGAAGTAGAGAACTGTTCAGGAAATAATATCTGTGCTAATTAAAAACACTAGTTAAAAGCTTCCTGTTTGTTCCTCCAGTTGCCCCAAGGAGTGACCTTCCCCCCAACCCATTTTTTCATATGTTGCTAACATGGTTTCCCATCTCCTGCTTCCAATGCATGTAACTAAGGCTCTTGGACAGACAATAATTTTGCTTGTTAGGGTAGTCTGAGAAGAGTCAGGCACTTGCCCTTCTCCTTTTGATAATATATTCTGACAGCAATATTGGTTCTTTGTCAGCCGTGGGAGAAATACACCTGGTTTTCTTTATAAATGTGTTCCATATATGCTTTTTATACAGCACATCACACACACACACACATTTAAGTGGATGCACTGCCCAATTACCTCAGCCAAGAAACAACATCATATGGCATTTGCAGCCCTCCTCTTAACTCACAGTCATTCATCTCTGTGCCTGGGTGAACTTGGCCCAACAGCTTCAGTCAAAAGCTACTGTGTTGTTGGTACTCACCCATCTTATTTCCTCAACATTTTCAACCTTTGGCAGCATCATGCTTGAAGGCAGGGTCTTGGACTGCAAAAGCACCTCTAGATCTTCTTCTGCAAGGCCGCTGGACACGGAGTTTATCCTGACACACTTTTCACCATGGCCTAAGTCAAACTCTTCAAGGGTTTTCACGATGTTCAGTCTTGCTTCTCTCTACATTATATACGAGTTCAGATGCACAAGAAAAGAAAAAGAAAGCATATTTTCTATTGACAGAAAAAAGCACTGAGAAGAAAACTTGTTGAAGTAACTTGGGGGAAAAGCTAGACAGCCAATATAGTGGTTTCCTCAAAATGTCTGTCACTCTTGGACTTTATTGAAGCAGGCATCACCAGAACCTCACAATTTTACCTTCCTCTTTCCTGTTTCTTTATAACTGGTAAAGTCAATGCATGGGGTTTCTACCACTTGCAGAAAACAAGACTTTTGTGTCTGCTAGTGCTGAACATGTGTAACAAACACAAATCTTTATGCTAACATAATGTATTGCACTAACTATCTGCTCTCTCAAAAATGGCATATTCTTAAATTTGCATTAAAAATTAATTTTTGTAATTTAGCTCTGTAATTTTGCCTGAATGTCAAAAAGTTCAGACATATATATATACCTCTTTGGTTTTCCTTTACTCC
This sequence comes from Molothrus aeneus, assembly GCF_037042795.1. Taxonomy (NCBI): domain Eukaryota; kingdom Metazoa; phylum Chordata; class Aves; order Passeriformes; family Icteridae; genus Molothrus; species Molothrus aeneus. The sequence goes on along the minus strand of NC_089647.1, from coordinate 77,800,283 downwards.
ATGTATTCAAAGTGCATTAAAGGCAGTAATAGAATTCACAACATGCATATAAAAACAACACTGAAATAACTCCAAGGTTTATCTTAGACCACATGAAAGGGCATTCTGTTGGCACAAAATAAAATCTCCAAAGACACACACTTCCCCTGGTAGTGTGCTATTTTTGTGAAAGTAATTTTACAAATCTGTTTAATGGTTGATTTGCATGAAGAATACTGGCATGCTTTTCTGAAATAAAATGCATTTCTTGGCCTGGAGAAGGGGGTAGGGTTGAAGGAAGGTGCTAGGCTCCTTGCTTCCTGCCAACTGAAGTTTCAACCCCAAATTCCTTCCACTCACCAACAGCCCCTAACAAATTTGCATTGTCAAAATGCACACTTATCATTTCATTTGTGAAGAGTTTTTATGGGGCTAATAAAACTTTAAAGCTCCTGAGCCATGGAGGCTCAGGAATGACTTTAACAATATGCAGTTGCTGAATAGAGATGCTTTTCAAGAAAAAAGGCAAACTCAAGAGGAAAAAAACAACAAAAAGAAATCATCAAAGTTAATATCCAGGCTAATACAAATCAGCAAGAGAGCACATGACAGTAGATTTAAACCAGACGGATGCAGACCTCTGCTGGCAAGAGGGGCAGAGGTGGTTTCCCAATGTGGTCTGAGTTAAACAGTGTGAGGGAACAGTAGCTTACAGTTGTCAGGACCGATGAGAACAGGGTCTCCCAGGCCAGTTTAAGACAGCTCTGCAGTGTACTGATTTACAGGGCTGGGACCCCTGATAATTAGGGTAAGTTTAGAGAAAAGCAATAGGTGGCTCTAACTGGTTAAAAGGAAGGAATAATGAAGCAGAAAGTTAATGAAATCTGAAGCAAACAGCCTTCAGCTTGGGGCTCCTAGCCGTGCTCCTCCCAAGGCTGGGAGCATATGCCTGTTAATGGGACAGACAGGAACAAGGCACCCACGTATGCATCCCTGGGCTGCCATCAAGGGGCACCTTCAGAGGGAATTTCTGGGAAATGCAACCCAAAACACGTGAGCTGCTGTGAATGGACTCTGGAGCCATTAGGAAAGCCACATAAACATGCACGCAGTTTAGTACAAGCGTGGCCAGCTGGAAGACAGCTCCGGCCCGTGGCTGTCTGAAATGGCTCTTCCAAATTTGGTCAACCCACCTGTATGATGCCAATACTGGGAAATACAAATCCGCTATGTTTTCCTTCTCTGACTCAGGGTAACGGGTTTCTAGGGCTGAGCTGAAAGCTTCTGGACATGATGCAGAAGGGTAGCTTAAAATCACACTCCAAACCAATTTATGTTTTTAATTAAAGTCAGATTATCACAGTTTCAGCACACACCGATGCAATTTGCAAAAGAGAGATCTTCCCAAAGTATCCTCTAAGGCAGCACTCAATTCCAGCTGAAGGCACATCTCCAGCAAACTTGCAGCCTAATTTGTTATGTTTTTTTTTCAGAATATAATAATGAGCACTAGACCATTTCATATCTGTTTTTCTCCTCAGTCTGTAAACTCCCTTCCCAAAAAAGACAGATCGTGTCTTTTTAGGTATATTTCCATACAAAACACTTATTAACAGGCTGTTGCTGTTATCAATTTACATAAACTAAATGTGCAGCCCTCTGGTACGTATCCCAAAAATAACCAACAACTTCACTGAATTTATACCAACCAACAAACATGGGGAGGGGGTTGATGTTTTTTCCCATATTTTAATAGAAAATATGTTGCTATGTTAGTTAACACACCCATGCCATCTGTTGGGTTGAGAATTGATGCGTTTCCTTAGAACCGCTCTGTATTAGATCTGTCTGCCTAGATACCCCAGGAATGGAAATGTTTCCTTTTCATGATATAATAGTTCTAGTCACTATAGTTTCCACAGTAAGAAGCAATTTATGTTTTTAACTGTGGAACAAACTGATGGGACCTGGCTGCCAAAGCCAGAGCTTGTGAGGGGGCTGACTGTGCCTACCCTTCCTACAATGGAGGAAATCTGACTAATGTTAGTGGGGAGTATCAGGTTCCCATAAAGGTTTCCAATAAAACATTTCATGGGTAAATAAAAAAATTATATACTAAAACCTTTGACCAAATGTATTAAAAACATGGAGAAAAGGGAGAGTCCTTTCTGCCTCATTAGGCAGGGAAATGTAGAGGCTATTCTTATTGTAGAATTTGTGCAACAGCTAAAATCCTAAGCTAGATAAACTACTCCAAAATTGTAACAGAGAAAAATGTAGTCCTTGATACCTTTCTGCCTTATAATATAAGATAATATCCTTACTGCCAAGAATGGGAAAACTAGAATTTTTAAGCAATGGTGAGAAAAATATTTGCCCTGTTCTTCACATGAGAACTACATCATCAGATAGTACTTTGTCATGAAGTAATAGCTGATAAAGAAATAAACCAAATCATTAAGTAAAATATTTCATGCTCAAGTAGCTTGGGATGGTGATATCCTCCTTGGGTCCCATGTGAGCTGGGTTCTTTATCAAACTGAACAAGAGAGAAAGACAACAGAGAGCTTCATGGTAAATAGTGATGCTATTAAAATGCTTTAAATTTGTGCTGGAAAGCTCACTGAGGAAAAAAAATGGTTGGTCAGGGTGGCTACTTTAGCATCCCTTCTGTCTGACTCTGAGGAGGACACAGGAAGAGGTTCATTATCATGTGCAGCTACGCCAACTGGTGAAGATAAAGGTTTCGGTGACGCAGCATTGCTGACAAATCCATTGCTACCCAAACACACACACACACACACACACACACACATACACACACACACACACACCCCGAAATTAAAAATGGGAATACGCACATTGCCAACTCCACTGGCACCCATTAAACCTAATAACTAAGCATTCTCATGAGTTTCTAGCTCTGAATTATCAAATCTGCAAAGAAAACAACATCCGTCCACTTTTACACTCCAGTGGAAGAGGTGGTCCCTCGCGGCAGGGCTGCGCAGTCTCGCCATCTGGAGAATAAATCGAGTGTGAAGTACAGTATAGTTTGGGACCAAGCTCCGTGGCGGCAGCCCAGCAGTTAGTTCATTAGTCCCAAACTTGCGGGGATTAGTGCGGTATCAGCTCTACCGTCGGATGGGATCAGGCAGGCAGAGCGCGAGACTCGGGGAAGGGGGTGGCGGCAAAGAGGGAGCCCCTTGGGCTTCTTGATAAAACCACACTGTATTAGTGCACCTGAATGTGTGCTTTTGGTAACAGTATTTGAAAACAGCTTCCCATCATCTGAATCAGTACCTTTTCCATTTCTCCTTTTTTTCTTTTTCTCACCTTTTTTTTCCTGTACGTTATTTGTCAAATAATAGAAATTTCCACTTCAGAACAGAAAAACTAAAGAAAAAATGCCACAGAGCTGGAAGTTCAGCCACCCACTCACCTTGGACACACTATTAATACAGCAAAAGATGGTCAAATTAACAGCAGATGGAAAAATTATATTTTCTTCTTTCTTTTCTAACTGGTACAATTCCCTACAATTCTGCTTTTCATCACTTTTTTCTAGATTTCTAGACCTACCTGATTTTGAGGACAAAATCCCTGTTTTGCTTGATTTTTCTTGCCTAGTCTTCCCCCTCTTTTTCTAAAGACCTCCAGGTCTTAGTTTAAAGATAGTAGTCATACTTAAATATATGCTTGTATATAGATCCCATCCTGTTAACATCTTTTGGTAACAGTTCTTCATGTGGAAATGTAAATATATGATGCACTAAAATGGCAGGCTAGAATCTGTCATCCTCAATGCCATAATAAGTTGGCATGTTTCAAATAAGAGAGGAAAAATTAATTACTATAATCACAATTCAAGTTCTTTTTTTGTGACATGTCTGACATGGTAAAAACATACAATTATGTGGTAATGTTAATTCCTTGGAGTGGTTTGTTTACAGAACTTGACATTGCTGAATCTTTTGTCACTTGTATTAGTGCATGCCATACAAATGCATGTCACAAATAAGATTTTGCAGAAGAGCACATACACATTATATACCTATAGTAGCTTTTGTGCATAATAGAGTTTCTGCAGGGGGAAAGTCTGACAGCTTCTCCATGCATAACTCTCCATCAATGAATGCCATACAGAATGATAGCATATAAATGCCATTTAATTTCAAATTCACAAATGGGATTGGCAAGAGAAAAAACAAGTTACATTGGTTTTTAAGGAAACAAAGAGAACCATAAATGGGGAGCAGAGTGCTTCTGAGAGCAGCAGGTACTTGTCTCATGAGACTTGCTTTCTACCTTACATATATCAGGTACTCATGAGAATAAATCTTTGAAATGGCAACTATGTATTTCTAGTTAGTCTATTTTTTTAGTCTAGTTAGACTGAAAAACTGAAAGACTGTGCTGTAAAATATGCACAAAGCCTCCAGGAAGTGGTCATTAAATATTTTCTTATTTTTACCTCTGAGCAGATAATCAGCTAACAAGTTTTAAAGATTTAAGAAATTTTAGAACACATTTTCTTTTGGTTCAACATGGAACACACCAAACCCACCATGTAACTAGTCCTGAAGGAAAAAAGGGGCAGGAGTGAGGAGAAGCTGGGAGAATAGAGTCTCCATCATGTATGTTGCTGTCTCTCCTCTGTATTTCAGGTAAACATACGTTTTAGCACACAGCAAGACACTGATTTTGCTGATACTGTTTCCTGAAATCTTCATATTATTTCTTTAATAATTATTTGGTCTTTTTTTTTTTTTTTTTTTTTTTTTTTTTGTTTAATACCAACCTTTCCACTTGTCTGAAAAAGATTCTTCATGACATCAAAATGAGTCATCTAACTCTGTGCACTTCTAGCATCTGCTGCTTTTCTCTTTGCTCTGCTAATTGTCCTTACATGCAGTACATGGTCTAGCAACACTAAAATGATGCAAACGTCAGTAGCAGTCAGCATTGTGAACTAAGCAGCAATTTAATTATGCTCTGCTCAGGAAACCAGATTTTTTGCCTATTTCTCTAGAAGTTCCTTTTAAGGTTTGGGAACACATCAGTGCACTTATCAACATTAGCTACCCTGTATTTTTAAAATATAAGACCTCTAAAATCTGTCCAGGAGCAGCTGGGAGTGCTTGCTGCCATGTCAGCCTAGGAAACCTCTTCATCCCTCTACCAGCGTGGACAATGTGGATCCTGAAGATATTAGGTGGGGGTCTATCCAGCACCATCAGAGTTGGGCAATTTCCACATATGGTGGTCAGGTGGCCTGTCCTGAGATGCTTTCAATGTGGAGAACCAGTGAACAAGAGCCTGAGGTTGTCTCAGCCAGCAGCCAGGAGCCAGGGCTCAGGAATCCCAATAGAGCTTTAGGGGTGTTCAGCTATGTCAGTACTAAATTTCTGCTGAGTCTGACTGTCCAAGGATGTGGATTTAAATGCAACAGCAAGATATTTCCACAAGTTGTCATCAAGGTATTTTTGTGACTTGCACATATCTCAGAGAAATTTAAACAGAGGCCAGTAGGCTGCTAGAACGAACTGGCACATAGAAATATTCACACAATATGAGGGCTGAGTATAAATGTTTCAGTAGCAAAAATGATACAGCACAGTATATGTGTATGTGTGTCTGTGTGTACATAAACACAGAAACAGGCTTATACCTTAAGATTATGTGTACAGAAATGTTCCAAGAGGTTTTTAATGACAGTAATATATACAGCAGCTTAAATAAATCAAAGTTTTGTTCATGCAGGTAGGCAGCTATTCTTCTGTCTGCCAACTTTTATAAACACTTACAAAAGAGATGTAAACAACCTTTCAATTAACACAAATCAAGCTAGCACTAATTTAAGCTGGCTGCAAGAAGTAGTCTCTTTGCTTTTTCCCCCTAGCTTTCTGAAGATACTTTTTGTTTTGTGACAGATTAGCATCACAAATGAAAATTCTTTAGAAGCATTAGTGTTAATTAGTCTTCCTGGACAGTCCAAATGAGCTACTGAATGATGAAATAAGGCCACAAAATATACAATCTAATATATCAGTTAAAAAAAAGGGTTATACTTTTCTTTCATCTGAACTTAATAGTATGTTAATTTTTATTTAAAAATATTACACTTTTAAGATGTATTTACTTGGCAGAATGTAATAGATAGCTATGGAAAATTTAGACATCTATTTTTTATTTTTACAAGTGCATAATTTTGTTAATGCTGATAATGAAATGCACTGCTGTCTGTCAAAAGTACATATGCTTTAGCAAACTATCAATCCCTCTTCAGCAGCTGATTTCAGATGATTCTAAATGAGACATAGATAACATGTTTTAAAGATTGGCAAATTATTGCCTCAATTACTTAATAAATCGGTAGAAAAAAAATACTTAAAGCCAAGAGAGGTAAACAGAAGTTTTCTGAAAAAATCCTAACTAGCTAGAAATTTATGCCTGCTTTTACTGGGGATGCACTGTCTGCCCTAAGCTGCTTAATAGTTCCTAGGAACAAGGAAGGCATTAAGAAAAATCAGGTTAGGTGTGCCATGGCATTTTTTATCGTTCCTCTTCTCGGGAACAAACTTTTCCCAGCATACCTACTGTCTCAATAGAACTATTGTTTCAAAGAGATGGCTTGAAATGACAGTTGTGTTTCTGGTGGTGTGCAAACACTGATTAACAGCTCTTATCTCAGTTTTCCTAAAGTGCCTTATCTGCATCAGTAAATTAGCAAATTAATATTCTGTAATGTGATCAAAGCCCTATAGAATGCCCTGAGTCCAAGTGTTCACAGTAAAACTGTAATGGTACAAGAAAAGCTCTCCACTCTTCATTTTCAACTTACATTTTAAAGTTAAGTGGTGTCACCTTGTAGATGCATGTCTTTCCATGCAGTGGGGATTCAAGACCAGAACTGGTCACTCAGGTGTCTTACACTGGGAAAGGCACTCCCAGAAGTTCTCCCACCAGATGGGTTCTTGAGATGCTTAGAAGAGGACTTCTGAAACCTTCTCATACCAGAGGCATTTTTTTAAAGCAGAAATTACCTCATGTATACTGCATATGCCCTTGTGAGATCATGCCATTCATATCAATTTCCATGTACAGACCCTCTGAGAAAATCTATTCCTCTGGATGAATTTAGTTCCCAGCTTCACCCGAAGGTTTTGAGTCAGCTGCCCACAAGGCACAACTGCCCATGTACATCCAGACTCTCCTTTGGGGGACTGAATCATCTATCTCCTAAAAACCACAGTACAGGTGTGGTTTCAGAGACAGATCTCTTCAGGCATCATGCCCAGAGAGTGGTTTGGGCAGGAGTGCACCAAGTTCAGCAGCCCCCACCCTTCTCCTGTGACGCTGCTCCAGCAAAGCCTGTGTCCCTCCAAACACTCACATGAGCTGTCTTGCCAAGCCCCAGGGTGTGCAACACATACTCAGTTAAAGTTTTAAAAACCTCATGGTGGTATGGCCACCCTGGTCATAGGCTGGAAATCAAGAAAAAACACCCAAACCCCAACCATACTACAAACCTAGCTACTCCATCAAAACCCCATGAGGAGACACAGGGCACCCATGTGCTACTCATGCATCACTGCACTTAGTCTGCTCCAGAGATTTGCCCCTATGCCATGTGGGCACACATGGCACTCTGCCACACTAGGTGAGGGCAGCAGGGATCTCTCCTTGGATCTCACTCATTTTAGCATTGTAGAAGTAGCCTAGAACTGCAGTAATTACTTCTGTGGGAGAATAACGTTACGGGATGTTCAACATAGGAAGCTTTGATCTAACGAGCTTTGCACTAAATTGACACAACTCTTGCCTTCATGCAAAGCAAACTTGTTTTATAATTGTATTTCTCAGCCAGTGAGAAATACACCTCAACAAAGATCCACCTCACCAAGCTGGATTTTGCCAGAGATTCTTCTTCTTTCTCTAGCAGAAGAAGGGCTTGTTTTTGATAGAAATCCCACTTGCATGGGTGACTGGGGTGAGTCAAGGACCCAACAATCCCACTTCACTCCAAATGCAGGTTTTAGCACATCCTGCAGGCAGCATTTGCTCAGATACTCCATATGATGAGGCAAAGCCCACTACATCTTCTGGCAGAGTCCCTAAAGGATGGGCAGGGGTACAAAAGCAGTTGTCCTCCCTTCTTTCCGCCCCCACACCCCAGAAGTGGGAGAGGGGAAACAGCACCAGAACATCATGTCCCATGTGTCCCCGTATTGGCAGAGAGTGATCCCTGATACAAAATAAAATTGTTAAAAATAAACTCCATGACTCATGTACTCATGGCAAGGAGTATGAGCCTTTTGGAAATGAATTCACTTGTGTTCTGTGGTCTAAACAAAACCTGACAATGTGAATTTTTCCCTGCCTAGACCTGTGATTGGTGTCAAAGGAACTGAGATTTTTCTCCACTTTCAAAGTGGGACCTGAGAAGGTGGTTCTTTTCTAGGTCAGATCTCTGCTAATCCTTCAGGATTGTAGGGTGGTATTTGTACATGACTGATAGACGTATTGTCCTGGTACAGTACAATACACACCTTTATAGACATGATGAGAATTGTTTACTCGTATTCTTCAAAATAGTGATTAAGTTCCTCATTTAGATATTCCTGATGGCAGTGGAATAAGTTATTAGACCTTATAACATTTCCTTCCCTAAGATTTTCTTCAACTTACTTCCCTGATGAAATAAATTATTTTTAAATGCTAGGTTGGCTGAGAAGGTGCTCCTCAGTGGGGCTTCTGGAATATCTGTGAAGTTTAAAGCAAAGTTGGTGCATATTTCCCAATAAAATGATAAAATAAACCAATATATGATTATTTCTGCAAAATCTAAGCAGTTCCTACACTCTTCTGCTTATTCCCATTCCATGCCCTGCTTTTTCCTTATGCAAGCTTTTCCAATCAACTTTTTCTCAAGCTGAGATGCAAACTGGATCACTGAAGCAATCCCATTAGAGAAGGGTTTTTCAGGCTTTTCTGTGTAGGAGAGTAGGATTTTGTTTTTTACCCCAGCCTGTTTAATCAGTCCTGTTTACAGCCTGGCCAAACAAACAATTGCACCACTACAAGCAAGGGCATGGCAAAGGAAGACAACAAGCAGCTAGGAAGGGCAACATGGAAAAAGGAACTTCTTGAGCTGTTTTTGTTTTTCTTTCCACCACAGCCCAGCCAGCTGAGCACCCAGTTGCAGCACTGTTGCACCTAATTTGTGCCCATGAGGAGAGTAGTAGGTAGGACTCAAGCAAATGCACTCATCCCTTAACAACCCTCACTACAAGCCCCCATTCTTATATCTATGTCCATTTCACCATAAAATTACATCAGCATAACCAACAGGGGCATCTGGAAGCAGAGCACCTTGTTAAATTATTGATTACTTGACTAACACAACTTTTGCCTTCATTTATGTGGTTCCCTTCATAACATTTTTCCAGACCTGAATATGCAGGACTCCTTCTACCTGTGCTTTTGTTAGCTACTCTTGCATCTGTCCAAATCTGACATGAATTTCATTCACTTCAAGCAGACTGTCAGGGTTTGAGTTCAAATTCATTACACATGGCTTATCAGGTATTTTCTCTCACTTTCTGGACAATGACTCTGTCAAATGTAGTGTAAGTAAAAGACTAATAAGAAAGTGGGTTCAGCTTTGAACCATTTCTATAAACATACAATAAATGCTGGGGTCAGCCTGGACTTTGTACTGATTTAACTACTTCAGATTTATTTGACACCAATAACATTAAGTTGATGCAATGCTCTGGCAAGAAACTATTTGCTAAAATGCTACTAGCAATATAATTTATTCTCCTGTGTGAATAAAATTCACGGACAATCAGGATTTTACAGCAATATAACTGCATTAATACAGTACTGCTGCTTTGTTTATCTTATATTAATTTTAAACCAACAGTGATAAAATAGAATTCAGTGTTTACAAGTTTGGCACCCATTAAACTGCCTTTTTTCTCACTTTCTTTTCCTCTTGTATTTTTGCCCAACTTGCTTTATTGTTGTGTAACTGTCTGAACAAAGTATGCAGTTAGCAATTTTTTTTTGGTCCTTTTGACTTGATATGATATCATTCTTGTTCTGAATGAAGGACTGCCATAAGAAAAATGTGAAAATGTGCTCTACTTACCTAAAAAAAGTCTCTTTTTTGGGAAACTGTTCTGCTTTACTTGCTAACCTGTTTATATTTTTTTATTTCCCCAGTGATAATGTGTTTTGTATTGAGAACAGAAGGTAGTTTTCCCCCCAAAGTGCTCAGAGACATTTTCTCCAGCCAGAATCCCCACTCCCATCACCTGCATCAGGTGCAGGTTAACCCTGGTGGGACTCAGGTGATGCTCCCCTCCCTTTTCTTGGCAGTGGCTTCTCCCTGTGCTGTCAGCCTGCCACCAAGCATGGTGTCTGCTTGGCAGCCACCCCTCAACCTCCGGAAGCTCCCTGGCTCCGTTTCCTCGTTCCAGCTGGCCACTGAGGCACTGTCCCTGGCAGTGTGCTAGCAGTGCTTGTGCTGGTGTGTGCTGATGCTGCTGGATACAGAAGGTTCTTGGTGTCCCTCCCCTGTTAAGGTGCCTTTGCTTTTGCTTAGGGTAGGGCTGGTGCCAGCACAGTCCAGAGCGGTCCTACAGTTACCCTATATCCAGAGCACTTCACTCTCTTCTGAGGACAAAACACACAGTGGCATTAATGCTCTTTGACTTTATCTGTTGGCAAGTTCCCTACCCATTCTCTCCTCACTCTTTGATTTGGCAATCATCTATAAACTTCCTAGGAAGTCCCTCTTTAGGGGCAGCAGGTTTCTGCAGCGTGGGTGCAGAAACAAATCCTTCTTGAACCTACTAGATCACTCCAGTATCTGAGGGCGCAAGGTACAATAGTACCAGAAAACTATTGCAAAATTTGTATCTTACCAAAGTATCCTTCTTTCCTGGTTCTTCATTTGATCTATCACCTTCCCCTGAGCTTCTGATGAAGTCAAAGAATCACAGGACTGCTGAGGTTGGAAGGGACCTCTGGGGGTCATTTGTCCAATCCCCTGCTACAGCAGGGACACCCAGAGCTGCACAGCTGGGACTGTGTCCAGATAGCTTTTGAATGTCTCCAAGGATGGAGACTCACAGCTGCTGGGAAACCTGTCAGTGCTCAGTCACCTACACAGTGGAGAAGTGCTGATGTTCAGAGAGAACCTCCCATGTTTAAGCTTATGCCCGTTGCCTCCAGCCCTGTCACTGGGCACCCTTGAGGAGCCTGGCTCCTCTTTGCATCCTCCCTGCAGGTATTATATACATTGATGGCATCCCCCTGAGCTGAACAGTCTCAGATCTATAAGCCTCCTCTCAGAGGAGAGATATTCCAGTTCCTTTAACTTTTTTGGAGCCCATTCCTGAGGCTTCTCCAGTATGTCCATGGCTCTTGAGTACTGATACCTCTGGCATTCTCCTCCACATGATTTGCAAAGTTTAGAAGTCCTCTCTGCTCTTTGTCAGACATCTTTGAGCATATTAAAACTGTCTACTTTTTTTTTTTTTAATGTTAAGTTCCACTTAAAAAAATTACTAGTAATCTGTACTCCATTTTATTTATTAATATTGTTGTTTTTAAAATTCTCATGTCCCTTCATGCTCTCAGCATCACCTTTTCCAATACAATTCTCATTTCCAACTGAGTGATTCGATCTTTGCTTTAAGATAATTTTTCATCTGTTGCTTATTTGGCTTTATTTCTTCTTGACCAGGTTTCACAGCTTCAGATTCTGTGTTGGCAGTTTCTTGGCCAGTTTTCCCTTCCTGTTGACCAGATATAATCTCTGCCAGTATGGATGCTAAGTCCTCTATTGCTGGCCAAGCGAGAATCAATCATGCTGGATCTTACTAATATAAATTTACACTTAATAGAAATGTAATCCTCTTGGGAATTAACATCTGCCCTAACATAAACTTTGTCACATTCTATGAATGCTTATGAATATTAATTAATTATTCTAGCCCACTTACATGCATGTTTGTAAATAGACAGCTATTAGGACAATTAAAATAGCAAGATGGGTAGCAAAATGGCTTCAGTCTAACAGCTATATAAATAAATATATATTTAAGAATACTACTTCTGCCTGTGTTTCTCAGGACAGGCCGTTGTTCCACTCCGTACGCATGTGGACCTACTTTCCAGCTATTCTTGTTTCACATCTATATTGCACAATCACTGCAGAGCCACAGGCAGGATGAACCCCATTGTCCTCCAGAGTATTCAAGCTTAGCACAAATGCACGATCTAGCGACGAGAGCTTTCACGCAGCCGATTCTGCGTGCCCAGAAGTTCAGCTCAGCTTTTTCATCCTGAACAATGGGGAAGCAAGGGGGATAGCCTAATATTTCATCCTCTGTTTTGCCTACGTAGTCTTTGTCCACCAGTGTTCTGTGGCATTAAAGGTGAACCTCTTTCATGCGATAGCTATCAAAAAGCCTTCCTCCTCTAGACAAGGCAATGATGAGTTAGAGTCACTGTTTGCTGTTATCCTGATCTGCTTTTCAAATGAAGATTCGTTTTCTTTGATCTATATAACTTGTTCTGCTCCTTCTGCGTCTTCCCACACCATGGCACACAGTCTCTAGGTTAAATACAGGACAAAATTCTGAAAATTCATTTTTCTGCTGTCCTGTCTCCTAGGCATGCCCTCCTCCCTTCAAGCTTTCCTTGTACTTTTTTTTCACTGCTCGTAGTCAAACAAGTTATTGAAATGTTTTTGTTTGTTTTTTGGTGTTTCCCTCCCTCACCTTCAGTCGATGTTTGTAAAGCATTTAACACTACACCAGGCGGGTTAATTTACTGCACTGGTAAAACAGGCTATTTGGAGTGTCTTGCAACACTGACATGTTTTCAGCTTGAAAATCAGATGTCTCCATCCCAAAGGAAAGAATTCTTGCCAAAGCTTTGTTTATATCGATGCCAGGTGCAATCTGGCCCAACAGTGGTAATGACATATGAACACTAAACAGTTTGTAAAAAACATACTTCAAAATGAAATCTGAATCCTGTCTATAAAGACCCAGGTAAAGGTCTTACTAGGAATTTGCCTGGTGTAGAAAAGTATTTCTTTGTAGAAACATTAATTTGGCTTCTGGGCTCCCTTTAGTGTTATTAGTGGCCTCTGATTTCAGTTTTTTCATTACAGTTTGTTTTTCTTTTGCTCCTGGTAGAGCTTTCAAAGCCAAAGGTTTATTGTGTAAAAACATTTTAACAAAAATTACTGTAATTACTGTATTTAATATTTTATTTTGTACGTGGCTTTTGCATGTATGATTAGGAAAATAAACCTTTTCTTTTTTTGCTTCACAGAGAGCAACCCTGACCTGGTGAAAATTAGAAATACTGCAATGCAAAGCATACTGCAGCACCTCTTGATAGGGAATTGCCAGAATTTAATTGCATCCTCCTCTTCTTAAACAAGTTCAAAATAGGCTTTCATACCTAGAGGCGATTTTTTGGTTATTGGTAAGTTAAACCTGTGTAAGAGTCCTGACCCTTAGATGAAGTAACTCCCTGCCCATAGTGTGAAAGCATCAGAAACCCCAGTAGGCTGCAAATTGTGTATGTTTGTCTGATCTCTGTGATGGTCACATCCTTTGCACATCCTTACTTAAGGTAGGATACAACTGTGGAAAGCAGAGGCAGGTAGACACACTGAAACGTTTTTAAAATGTGCCCAGATTTTGTTTGCAAATCTGTATTAAATTGACACACCCACTAAATCAGCGGCCATTTAAATGAAAATCTGGCCCTAAAAATCAATGACATTTATGCAGTGATCAGATTCTTCTCTCTTCAGAGGGTCAGCGTTAAACCCAAGCGCTCATTGCTGCTGTCAGTATGTGTGCTGCTGTAAGGAAGGTGCCCAGTGTGATCTACATATCCTATAGGCATAGAGAAAATCGCTTCCTCAAAGAGTAAACCAAACAAAAGCCAGAGAACAACAGCAATAAGAGACTATTTGACAAAAAGCTATTCATGTGCAGAACCCATTACCTCACCACATACCTAAGAGTGAGCCAGTGGCTTTGGGTTTTGTCCTAAGAGGAAGCTGAGGGAAATTTTCAGGATGCTTTTCCCATGTGTTTGAAGTAAAATCAGGAGATCAGTATGCCTTTAAAATGAGAGATAAGCCTCTTAATACTTTAACTCAAACTTCACAAATCATGATTTTTGAATCAGTGCCTCAGCAGAAAAGGAAAGACTCAGATTTGCAGATGGCAAGTTGCTTGCTGCAATCTGAAAGGGTCTATACTATAATGGCAAAAAATATGACTATATACACTTTCTTCCTCTGTCCATCTGCCACTGTTATAGTCTAGTGTGGGGGTGATTTTATTTAAATTTGGACTGTTTGCAGGCTGATTTCTCATTTCTGCAATCATTAGGTTTGTAACAAAAAGAGTAAATAGATTTTTTTTTTTAAAAAATCCCAACTGCTGCCTTAGTGCTGTGTGACTTAAATAGTGAAATCATTGCTACAGACTGCCACAGAAGAAATCTGCATACATCTGCTGCTGGTCTGCATGGTATCTCATCCAGTGACTATATATGTACATATTTACATGGAGGGAATCTTTGGGAATCTTCTTGATTCTTGCAAGTACTTTCTGAAATGGAAGATACAGAATCTTCTGGTGGTAATGACCAGGCAGACCAAGAAAAACAGAAGATAAATACATTAATAATAGAAAATGAGTGATGCAAATAGATATTTAATTTATTAATATTTAAAGGTCATAGGAAGAGTCATCTTGTTTTACTCACTTATTATTCTCCTTCATCCAGTGAAATGACACAGTAGATGCCCTGCGAGCCAGTTTCCCCCACACTCATAAGAAAAAAGGTCAGTGGACAGAGGTATGTATTTATCAAGACACGGGGACATTGAAAAGCTGTCAGGAACCATGACTGCAAGCATCAGATCATTCACCATTCCCCTTGCTCAAGACTTGCCATGAAGAGGACATAGAGATGGATTTTTGTTTTCTTGTTTTTCAGAGGGAGTGGATTTCCCTAGAAAAAGCCTCTGTGCTTTCATCCATCAGACCCTTATCATTGCAGGGACTGCCTGGTGGATCTGCCTCCTGGAGTGGTGGTCCTCATGGACAAAGCCCAGACTGGTCCCCTGTGCTTCCCCCATGCCCTTGGCTCCCAGTGGCACTGGTGCACCAAGGCTCTGTCCCTGGGGCTCTGCACAGGGAGCAGAGGGGGCTCTGTCCCAGCACATCCTGCTCCCTAGAAGGCAAGCTGGTGACTGCAGGGAACAGAAACAGCTGTCTAAGGCTGCCAGCTCTGCCAGGCTGATGGCAAAGGAAGTGCATCAAATAAGGGAAATTGACTCCTTGATATGTTACGTTTTTAAAATGGCCTGTGATGTTACATGATAAGTTGTTTTAGGGCTTGTAGGTCATTAGCTCAGAGGATCTGAAAAAATAATATCTGAAGACAGACTTCTAAAGGATTCACTTTAAATAGCTTATTCTGTGAGAATGAAAAAACATCAAACTAAAATTATTGCAGAACACCGATTCCCATCTCTTTTGCACTGTGGAAGTGTCAGTGTGCAAGATGGAAACTTGAGCCCACTGGGACAGTAAATATTTTGAATCTGTGGTTTTTTGCAAGATGGAAGAAAAGAAAGCAGCTGCCCACAAGGTTTCATCTGCTCTGAGTCCCATGGCAACTCCACCAATGAAGAGGGGAGATGAGTTTGGCCCATTGCTTGGCAGTACCTTGAAAAGTCTACATGGAGGTATAAGTCATCTGCTTGGTCTAAATACTAATGAAATTTAGCCACCTTTTGGATGGCCCATATATTTTTTAACTTTCTTTCTTCTTTTTCCTTCTAAATTTAAAAGGAACTTTGATTTTGTTAGCGTTTGCATTCAATATTTGTCCTCCATTAAGATGGTATTGATATAATTTGGCATGCATGTTGTTCTAAAGCCACTCAAAAGAATGGTAAAGAGCACTGAAGAACACTGTTTGCCATGGATCTGAAAATGTATAAACATTAATATATTTGTTTAATGTAAGAAAATGAATAAGCAGGATACATTTTGATGCACAGTTCTGAAATTTGGCTCTTTGTCTAAAGCCAATGTAAAAAATAAATGGGTTTTAAGCCTATGTAAAGTTTAAACTATCCAGCATCTTTGTCACTTATTCCATGTCAAGTGGGTTAGAATGTAGTGATTGTGATAAGGAGGCTTTTCACATCCATTTCTACCAGTAGTAACCCAAGACGCAGAGGGGGGTGAAGAACAAGGGTCATATTTATAATCTGGAATGCTGCAAAATGTATCTCTTCAAGTTTTCAGCTGAACTGAGATATTTATCTTAACAAGATCTAATTAGACCTAATTTCCATAGCATATCAATTATTTTCCTCATTAGAGTAGCTAATGCCATGTTCAGATATCATGGCAATCAAGCTTGCGATTTCTGGAAGAACTGGTTAGAAGGCTTAGTATTAAGTGTGTTTCCAACTGTGAAATTTATCCTTCTGAGCAATGCCTCCCAGTTTACTCACTTTGTTCCAGGATTCTCTGCAGCATATGGCCACTGGAACCCATTAAATAACACAAAGTAAGACAGGCAGCGATGAGTCAAAAATAGCTGCACTAGTGAATCGCCTTTCAAAATTCTGTCTCTTACAAGAAAAATAATGAAGAATAAGACATGCAATTAGAAGAAATTAAGGTCAATTTTCAAGCCGGGTTGCCTACATGGTGGTTTCAAAATCCACGTTAGGCACCTCAAATAAAAGCAGCCTGATTGAACACCTGCAGCTCTTGGCAATGCACTCGTGTGTATAAGGCAGCCAGCAATTCTTGCACTTGGAGTCTCTACCTCCTGATTTTATTTTCCCCAGTTCTTAAACATCCTAAAACTCTGGGTTCTAATCACTAGGTTTAACACGTTCCTTTTTCCTCCTAAGGAAGATACCCAGTGCTTCCAGTGCAGGGCCATATGTGTGCCATATACTTGTTGGACAAGTCCCACTGGCTCAGCGTGAGAGTGAAGGCACTTTTTTCATTATAGGAGCTTGTCGCATTTTATTTGGCCAAATGTGTTGTCACAAGACGCTTGGATTCCTTGCATCCAGCCTGAGTCATCTACAAGTTTGGTGTCTGCTCTAAGTTTTTTTCTAGAGATTTTGTTAGAGAGGTCAGTATATCTGCAAGGGGATTTATCTTCTAGAGTGGCTGCATGCAGCATTGAGATTATTTGTGCTTTGGAGGCACCCAGATCCCACAGCTGAGGCACCTTCTTCATCGGGAGTTACAACAGTCAGGCTGAATCTCACCTCAGTGTTTTCTGGGCTGTTGTCTCCAATCCCAGATGAGACACACAGCATTTTGCTAATATGAAAGGCAGAGGTAGAGACCTCTGCTGCTATAAGAATATTACACTAGCAGTGGATCTGAGCTCGATGTATGGTTGTACTGACATTCTGCATGGCTGAGGGCAGCTTTCATTCACAGCTACACCCTAACCAAACACTTATTCATTTCTTCTTATTTAAAACACGCCTCGTGCTCTCAATGAGTACATCTTGAATGAGGCACAGGAAACATGCAAGTTTCTGAATAAAAGGATTTCTTTACTTGATGCATTTTCATAGAATCACAAAATGGTTTTGAAGATTTGCAGTTATTATTATTTGGTTATGTTTGTATCCAACTCCATTCGCAAATAAAAAGATGCTTCATCTGGCTGTGCAAATAATATATTCAAAGTATACCAGAAAATAAACAACTCTGCTCTTGTGACCTGTGTTATGAAGAATAAAAAGTTACCTAAAGGTCCAGAGAAGGTACATGCTGTGTTTGTGCCCTTATACCTAAGCATGTCTATGAATTTAATGGGCATATTCAGGTATTGTGCAGATAGGAATTCAGCCACATTTCTCCTAATTGATTTGAAATTATATGGACAGTAACGGTGCCAGAAGACAAATTAGTTTGCTCTTTCATACTGAGCTGAAGTTGTTTGGTTTTCTTAAAAGAAATAAAACTGATAATTGTCACTACAGTAAGTAAATATGTCTGAATACATGCAGAAAGCAGATCTATTGGGTAAGAAGGTTACAGAATCTCATTTTGTGGTCCATCTGCTCCCTCTTTGCTTCCCAAGCCAACAGACACTAATCTGGGATGAAGAAACTGACAGGACATGGGGGAGGAGTAGACGGTCATGATTCCTGCACGTTTCAGCTTTTTGATATATGTGCTCATGCCATTGTGATATAATAGAAGGAAAATAACGCAGTGGAGTCAGGAGGACAATTCCAACAATTATGCATTGCAGCAGCATTTTACTGCTCAAGATTTTCTCACATATTCAGTGCAATTTACATATTTTACCACTGAGATCTGAGCACTCAAAATTAACGTTCAAGGGGGAAAAGATGCATTGCTGGAAAAGATTGTTAAGCAGATCATAAGCTGAAATAAACAGCAAAATAATCAGATTGAGTTAAGAAAAGTGTCCAGAGTACTCCTGCTGGATTTTTTCTCTAATTTCCATCTATGTTGATGGTCTTGGAGAAAATGTGAACATCATCCTAGTAAAAATTTCTAATGGCCATAGCATGAAATAAAAGTGGTTCAAGAGGATGAAAATGAAATAAAGAAGAGATAGGGATAAAATCAAAATTCAAAGCCACAGACCATGAGTGTGAAAGACAAAGCCAAAGTGGCAGTGTGGCTAATGAGGGATGAGAGTGAGAGAGGGATGTGCTACATGACTGTGCAGTAATCAAAAAAAGGGCCAATGGAGCTGTATCATGTCATCTCCATCTCTGCACAGCTCAGCAACAACAGCATTGCCAGTTTTTACTTCTAATTCTGGTCACTTTGTCATCAGAAAGACCATAATGAATAGAAATAAGTTTCAATGGAAGCAAAAAGGAGCAAAGTGAAAAAAAGAGATTAAAATAGATAAATATGTATTGTTTGCTTTAACTATAATCAAGATGCAAGGCATGTACAAATAAATCAAGAATTTGAATGCTTCACTAAAAGTGGTAAGTTCTTGAACATAAGCAAAGAGAAGCATCACTAGCATTTTGGATAAGGACTATGAAGAAGTTACAAAAACCAAAGCTGTTGTCAGCGGGGAAGTGTGCCTAATGATTAAAGCACCTAATCCAAGATTTAAAAATAATTTCGACCACATGATGTGAAGCACTGATGCAACATAAGGTCCCTCTGCCAGGTGAAGGCTGCTCAAAATTTCTAAAATGGTAACTGTAGCCCAGATCAGAGGCTGTGAGTGTGCACAAAAATGACTGGACTTCCCTCAGCTAACCATGGATTTCTCATGGATTCCTTCTTATTTCCCTTCCATTCCCACCCTTCCAAAGCAACCTGGCTGTCCCTTGGATGTGGTTACCCTCCCTTATGTGCAGGACCATGATGATTCATGAGGAGAGTGGCTTAACTTTGATGCATGAGCCAAGATGCACATTTGTCAGCCTAGAATAGCATGGATCCAAGTCACATCCTTCAGTCTGTGTGATGCCTTCAAATGGCCAGTCATCACCAAAAAGTCAGCCTAAGCTCCATCTCCTCACTCTCCTGTATTTTGGAAGCTGCTCTTGATGCATTCATCTTTCACAGAGGCTGTCAAAAATTCTCTGTTCCCAGGAGCCTAAAACTTTCCATGGCCTAAGGACTTTCTCCTTACAGGCTTACTCACTTGGACTAATGGCTATGTATTACATGATATTGATTTTGTGAGAGCCAGGAATTTTACACAGCAAAGCCTATACATAATTACAGATCTTCCTCTGAACTTCATCTAATGTTTCAGGATTTATAAAAATCAAACTTAAACTTGAGCTAACAAAAGAGATTCCCAGCACAGCAAGCTTTTCCAGAAAAACCTGCCCAGAACTCTTCTCAATGGTTTAATGTACTGCAGGCACAGTATGCAATCATGGAATAAGGATATGCTTGGCATGAGCCAAGATGTGCATTCATCAGCCTAGAATAGCATGGGTCCAAGTCACATCCTCTGGTCTGTGTGATGCCTTCAAATGGTCAGAGTCATCACCAAAAAAGTCAGTTTAAGCACTTTCTCCTCACTGTCTTGTATTTTGGAAGCTAGTCTTGATGCATTCGTCTTTCACAGAGGCTGTCAATTCCCAGGAGTAAGAAGAGAACAACTTTCTCCTTCTACTTACACTGGATGGGAGATCCTTGGAACAAGTGGCAGGCCCTTTGTGATTAATAGGCCTTGACTGGATTATTTCATGAATATACTCTTGCTTTTTGACTGATGTTCATTGCCACACTATCGAAAGGAAAATGAGTCTAACTATTCATTGTGTGAAACAGAGCTGCTTTTTGATTTGCTTGGAACGTGCCACTTGGTAATTTTTCTTGTTTGAAGCATCTTGGCATCCACAGCCAAAGGCAGACAACTCAAGGACACAGCTGGTCCTACAGGCTCTAGAGAAACCCTGGGAACAAAACCAGGGCTGCAGAGTTGAGAGAAGACTCCACAGAGTGAACGTGCAAAATCAGACTTGGCAGAGAAAGCCACCACAAGTGTGGAGCACAGCCAGGCTTCAGTGAGTGCCTCAGCAGAAAACCTAAGGGCTTTTGTCCAGAACATGACTAGCAGAGGTCAGTAATGAATAATACAGTAACAACACTTTCTCCTCAACTACATCCCATGTCCAGCTTTTAGATCCCATCTCTTGGTGCAGCTGGAAAGCCAATGCAACAAAGAGCACTTTGACAACCCATGTGTCTATCATCTGTGAGAAGAGAGGGCCAATAGCTATGCTGGCTTTCACTTTGCAGTCACGAATGTTCTGTAGTGTAGCAGAGAAATCTGCACAATCATCAGCTTCCAGGTGGCTATGGCAGTGGTTTTGTTCCCTCTTTGCAGGGGAGTTCATCAGCTATGTATGTGGTCCTTCTCATCCTGCAGCTCTTGCTCTGCTGCTAAGTCCTCACTGTGGCTGCTGGACCCCCTGCCTCTCCCTCTCCTGCAGGATAGACACTGGAGTGCTCTGTAATTCCAGATCCACCTGCAGTCTGGCTCTCCCTCTGCATGGTCTGGATGGCACAGGAGATGGTACTGGTGGCTGGAGACTCCAAGCACAGCTCTGATCCCCTTTATAGGGTCTTTGTTTTCTCCCAGCACATGCTTCTGTATTGTGTGAGCTGCTGAAAATAAACAGCATCCTGGAAATGGCACAGTTTCCGTGGCAGGTTAGCTGATGTGGTGGCCAGTGCACCACACTGCAGAGGGTGGGAAAGCCAAATGCAACAAGGCAGGGGATGCTGTGCACCAGACCCATGTCCAAAAAGAAGGGAGCCAGACCAGCCAAAATTACATAGGTGGGCAGGTTGGAGGAGCTAAGTAATCCATCCCAACTGAGCAGACCTACATTGAACTGCTGCCACCCATACATGTAAGAGAAACCACTTGTTGCTGTAAAATGCACTCTGAACGCAGCTATAAACAGAATTAACAGGAAAATATGGGTGTTCGGATGAATGAAGTAAAAACAACAACAATTTTGATAAGTTCATAAAACACGCAATAATTTTTTTCTGCAGGTAAATCAAAACACACAATTTGTAAAGGAGAACCCAATTCACCCTATATGCTTTATGTCCAATACATTTAGCAAAACCCAAATTAAAGAGATTGAAAGGAATCTTTGCACAAGTGTTGAAGAAGAATCCAGCCTCCCTTGACTGCAGATCATGCAGGGACTAGTGCTGTCCTCTGTCTGGCAGCAGACTCCCACCCTTTCCACCAAAATAACATTTGCTTACTAATAATGTCTCTTTCTCCAAAAGGTGTAAATGGGCCCTTGTTCGAGCTCATCACAGATTCAGCTATATTCTTTTATCTCCAGTAATCTGGAGATTTTTTTCCCTGCAGATAGTTTCTGTGTTCCATTTGCTGCTATTCGCTAGAGAAAGACTCTTGGGCTTTTTGCCCTTTGTATTTCCTCTCTTCTTTCATGTGGAGAAGACTGCCAACGTGGGATTTGCAAACTGCTGCCAATATGGGATTTGTGCTGCTGCGGCTGCCAATCTTTAATTTAGCATATGTATAAAGCTAATTTTTGGACACGATGCTAGTGCCTGGCATCTCTGCAGGAGTCAGCCAGGTTGTAATGTTTGTATTGTACTGCACTATAAAAAAACAATAAAAAGAAAATATAAAGGAAAAAGCCTTTTATCTCTAGCTTTATAGCTACAGATATGGTCTAAATACTTGTATTCTCCCTCTGTATCTAAAATCCGCTTCCTCCTTTCTGTGCCATAGCCCTTTCTTTTAGATTTGCAGTTTGTGTTGCCTGTATTAGAAGCCAATGATAGGCTCCTGCTCCCTACTGAGAATATCTTCATATTAAAATGTATAAATTCAACTCTTTAGAGGCAGAAAAAAAGACTAGTTTGCCTTTAATTATATTTAAAATACACAGTCACATGTGAGAAGAAATATTTTCTCTTTAAAAAAAAATTATGTTAATACAGAGAATCAGAGAAAAAAAAATTATCATTCAGGAAACATCTTTCTTATGGAAAACATAAGCTTGACTACCCTTCCTTGGCAAGGACATCTATGGTTTGGGAGGATGTTCCTGCAGTGAATTCTCTAAAATACGGCAGTGCCATTCTGGCCACTCAGTGGGAGGGTGAGTGAGCAAAACTCCAGCTCCAGAAGCCCCCATTTGGAGGACCCCATGTGGCTCCAGGGAGCTCCTTGGCCAGGCCTGGAAGCAGGCAAAGGGAAAGCTTCTGGGGAAGCCATGGCCACAGGATGGGCTGAGGGAAGCAGCTTTCTGCTGCCTCATGATGGTGGCTATAGCAGGACAAAGGCTGTAATAGAACCACTGTTCCCAGTGGTCCCAGATGGATTTACAGGAAGAGATGAGTTCATCGGAAGAGCCTTCAGTGACAGTTCACAGTTCTTTCTTATGGAGAGGATCTCCTAAACCTTTACCTAAACTTATTCCAGTCCTTGTACTTGAAGAATGGGTATTCACCAGAAGATGTGTGGCATGGAGGAAATGCCAGTGAATGGGCTGTGGTTTGGAAAAGCCTGGCAGACCACGAGTGGCAAACTGAACTAGTGACTTAAAGTAGGACCCACTGACTGCATAGAGTCTGAGCATTTGTCCCCAAATGCAGGGGAAAAGATCACCAGACAAACACAGAGCATCATGAGGATTTTGTAAATCTGCTTTTTACAAATATTTAGTATACCCACAGGCTATTTTGATTTTTTCTTTTGTTATCAACAGAGATTTTTGCAGTTTCTTTTCTCACTAGATATATCAGATGAAGGAAAGGGAAATTGCTCTATCCTGGCATCACTTTTTCATTTTAATTATTGTGATTTAAATTATCCCATCTATGGAAGCCCACAGTAGAGTGTTGACTACCCAGTAATAGAAGGTAGTTTTTCCGCACGGCTAGACTGGTATTTTCTAAGAAGGAGATCTGCTAGCTTGCCTACTTTCACAGCAGCAGTGCCATGGGCCGTAATGAGACAGGATTATTGTTGCAACTGCTCTTGAAGGCCTCTCTCCCCAGGCAGCCAAAGAATGACTGAGTCACGCAGGTGATGCATTCGCTGTAACAAGATGGACAAAACCCTGAAATCCACATCCCGAATAATCCTCCACATACCCACACCTCTGGAGGAGGGGGTGTGGGGGGATGAGAACAAAACCACTGATGCCAGAAAAAAACCAAACAATCCAAACTGTTTATTTTAAATAAATAAATAAAGGGGGAGGGGGGGGTGGTGGTGGTGTTTTCTAATACCAATATGCCCTGCACAGTCATGCAGAAGAACTGGAGTTTGATTTCTAATCACAGCCTCTTGTTCCTGGGGCTGGCAGGAAGCACGCATGGGGTGGAAGGAGGTGCCGTGCATCACTCAGCAGCAGCCCCTCTGGCTGCCTAATGAAAGGGGCTGACAGGCTCTTGTGGTAGACCCATCCAGCCTGCCTTGGCTGGAAGGATGATGGCCTTGGCACAGAGCACCACACCGCAGGAGGGGATTTTTTCCCAGCTTTATAAACGACATCCTTGAGGCCCTGTGTGGCTGCCAGTTTCTGCTGCCCAGTGCAGGACTGTCTAGGACTCCCTCTGGGGCTCATCCGCCGGCTGGAGAAGCTGTGTTTGAGAAACACAGGATAGCCCCTGGCAGAGTGTGCCGAGCTGGACCACCCTCGCTGAGCTCCCCGCACCTGCTGGCAGGGAGAGCGAACACTGGGACTGGAACAGCCTCAAGAATAGAACCATTGATAGAAGCACAAACGTAGAGCAATTATTTATCGTGTGCTAGGAGTGTGTGAGGTGGCAATTGTGCAGAGCCCTCTGGAAGTTAGAAATCTGCTCTATTCTCAGAGCACTGGTGCATCAAGGAAACTCTACAGACAGGCACCTCAGAAATACGGAAAGGATTAGGACTCTGAATGACAGGATGGTGTCACCAATGTTGTGCTCACATTAGCAGCCATGCTCTGACTCCCTCACCCTCTTCTGTCATGGGGGCAGCAGAAGGAAATGCTGTTATCTTTTCAGAATCAAGCACTGCCACTGAAAGACATGAGACAAATACGATCTTATAGATCCCCATGAAGCTTCAGAATTATGACACAAAAATTAATTTCCAATCTGTAGTGGAGAAAGGAGGAGATTTTCTGCACTTTTGCCTTGCTTTGCAAGCTCCTGCACTGGGCAGCAGCCTTTGAGCACTGGTGACTACTCTGGAGAGCTGTTCCTGGTGACTAAGGTCTCATTTCCACCAGGAGTACCTGCTGTGATTTGGCTCAGTCATTATATTTCACAGCACACAGGGCTGCCCTCTGCTATGTGCCAGTTGCATCTGAAACAAAGCAAGCAGTTAAGGATACTTCAGACCCATCTACCAGGATAAAACCTACCACAGGTTTTGTTTCACTTGTGTCTAGCCCTTCTCTTCTGATTAAATTCCAAGATTTATTAGGCTTGCCTGATGCAGGCAGAGCCCAAGCATGCAGTTTTCCCTGACAAGGTATCACAAGCTCATGCAAGTACCGCTCATTCCCAAGACAAAGATTTTATCCCTGCACTGCAAGCACTGGCCACTGTCTGTGTCTGACCAACCACAGGTGACTCTGCTAAACCTGCCAGAAAAAGGGATGTTACCAAGTATTGTTTCTGTCAGAGAGCTGCAATCCTTGGCAGTGCCAAAAGGGAATAAATATGAACCAAGGGGAAAGTATTTAAACTGCATGCTGCATCATGAAACCTACTCAGACAAAAACCCAATTCAACACAAACAACAATAAAAAGCTTTTCAGGAGGTCTTGGTATGACCTCATCATTGACCTGCTGATTCACCATTCAGTTAGGCAAAGGATTCATATGACACTAGTCTTCCCCAATCATGTGAGAAGGGTACCAAATAAAATGGACTCACTGGTGTGAAACATGAAATTATCCTCTCACATTTCATCTGTCAATTATTTCACATCAGCAGTCAAGGAAAACAGATGTAATGAACAGCTCATCATTCAAAACAATCACCTCCTAAACCCAATTCCCTTGCTAAATATATTCAGGGGAAGATCAGCAATGGTTGGAGTTACACACAATGTGAACTGAGTTCACTGGCCAGTTTTCCATGTTGGGCCACACCAGCCCAGCTGTACCCCACACCTCTGAGTGTCCAGGCAGCTGCCTGCTTCCAACACGTGACCCCTCGCTGTGCAATATCATGTCCAGCTCTGAATAGAAGTGCAATGCCTTGATGTCACTCACTTGACAGCCTGGGCATCTACCTCTCCCAGCATACCAGTGCTGAAAGCAGGGCAAGAAAATAAGGACAATAAAAAGATAAGAGAAAAACACCATTGTGTCCAGGGTAGATCACAATCAACAGTGAAAGTGAGAATACATGAATGTTAAAGCTTCACTTCAAAAAAGACTGATGTCCCCCAGAATAACCCATATTTAAGAGACAGGCAGACACCCCACATGTTTCCATTTATTTTTTTAAAGTCTTTGCCCTTACCTTTGCCGTCCTAACCACATCTTACTTTAGGACTACCAAAGCCTGACCACTGCTGACTGTATCTCAGTATCAGAAATACCTTGGCAATTGCACGACCAGATAAATATCACTGCAGACTGCTATTTAAAAATGTGTTACTATGACTTAAGGGAGAAGAAAAGTGAGAATTTTTTATTTCTCATAATATGGTGCACACAACCATTACATCCTGAGCTTTTACATATCACCCTTTGCTGATGTAAATACTAGAAATGGATGCTATGTGGTCAACAGAGCACTGCTGAAGCACGGGCAGTCACACAAGAGTGACGTTTCCCACCTAATTGCACAAACACTCCAACAAACCGCGGCACCTCGGAGGTCTGGTTCCTCACTGATATTTCAGTTGTTCACTGCCACAGCCATGGATGCAGTGAATTTTGAAATAAACACCACTGCTCGGTGATGCTGACACTCCCAGTCAAGCATATCTTGATGAAATTAGAGATGCAGAAAATATTTTTTGACAGAGTGCACGAGCAAAACAGCCAGAAGTGCAGCGAGTTCGGTGTGAATGGCTCGTGCAGAGAGAGACCGGGGAGATGTTGAAAATTGGAATCTCTGATTTTGGCAGGAAGAGGCGAATTTTATTAGCAATCTATGCCGCAAACATAACTTTCCAACTATTAACAGGTTTTAGTTGCCAAAAGAAAAACACCATTTCTAATTGCTTCTCAGCTCTTACATTTTGCAATGGAAAAAGAAAAAAGGGGAAGGCAAGAAAACTTACATCTCCATTATGTAAAATATCAGACTGGTGGAGAATACATCAGCATTCCAGTTTAACAAAATCTTCACAAAGGTAAACACTTTACAACCTTCTCCCCAAACCTGCAATTCTATGACAAATTAGCACAAACGTATTAAAAATATGCAGGAAAGTTTTGCAGAGCATCATAGGCTATTTAGGAATTGGTAAAATAAGATTGGTTATTCTTATTGTTACTACCCCCAAGCATGCAGGGTCGTAAAAAGTCTAAGGGCATTTTGTTTCCTTAAAGAAACATGATTTTCCTTTGAGTTTAACAGAATGGAAATTTTAAATTAATGCAAGAGACAGCAGGATAAATTTCAATCTGTAAAGCTCCAAACCCCACCTGTTTCAGTGTATTTCTTCCTAGTCTAAGAAGGAAAATACAGCCTTTCTGGCTCTGCAAGTACCACTGTGATCCCTGAGCAGAGAAAATTGCTATGATACAATACTTTAATTGTCTTTGATTTAGAGGTTTGGATGGGCTAAATGAGACTTTTAAAGTAGCATGTCTAAACTTCATTGAAAAGATCCTCAGCTTTTCAGAAGGTCCTCAAAAGTTCACTAAGACACAGCTTGTGAAAATTAGTAGCTAGCTCCTTTCCAGAGAAAGGCTGGCAAGCTCGACTGGGAAATAGCCTTTAGTCAGAGCAGAGAGTGTGGCCCTCGGGGAAGGGCCCAGATAGACTTAGTTCCCATGGGCAGCTACTTCTCCCAGCCAGAAACACACAGCTTACCCCTAAAACCAAACCAGCTGCTCTCAACCACAAGGCTAAAAATTGCAAAGATGTCTTTATCCAGCGCTCTGATCATACTGGCTGAGGTGCCCACACACGTGAGCTTTCCAGTTGCATAAGAAAGCATTGACTAGCTGCTCTATGAGGTGACTGGGGACTTTCCCTACCTTACATTGCCAGAACATGGACAGCATATATACTGGCTTGCACAAGACAGGCTCTTGAAAACAAAATACGATTCTCCTATGTGTCCTTACTGAAGCCATGGAAGTTGGAGGGAAGAAAATGCAGAGCTGAGCAGTGCCTGGTGTGCAATGGTTTGGACCCATGCTGATGACAAAGCTAAAGGAGCAGCACTGTTTCAGGGCACAAGGTAGGAGAGATGTGTTCCACAAGGAGCTTCCTGGACTACAGCATGCCAGCTAAAGCCCACTGCAGCTCATGGCCACACTTTCTCATTTGTCTCTGTGGCTGGGTGCAGCCAAGCACGTGTGACAGTGGAGGCTCACCCTGAGACCTCTTGGGTCCTTGGATGTTGCCCCACAGCACTGCTACAGGTTCAGGTGACAGAGATGGGCAGGAAGCACCCCATCCTCACCCCAAGCCTCTGGCAGGACCCAGCCCAAGGGCAGACCTGATGTTCCTGTGACTAGGTCCAGCTCAGCTCCCATGTGCAATCTGGGTGGCCAGAGTGAGCACAGAGGAGTAAGGGGACAGCAAAACCCAATTTTTCCTTCGTCCTTCTGTGAGATGGCAGAGGGGCCTCTGCATGTGTGTGCTTGCAGCTTGAAGCCAGGCTCTGGGAAATGCAGCAACCATGACAGGCTGAGCACGGCGTGCCCCGCCAGGCGCCCGCTGGGCTCTGCACCCACCCCTACTGCTCGCCCCCTCGCAGTGCAACAATTTACCCCTGAATAGATTAGCAATAATTGGAAATCCACTTCACTGGACCTTACGCAGCATGACTAATGTGACTCACTTTTTAGCTCTGTTCCTTTTGTGTGACTACCCAGCAAAGAAGGTGCCTTAGAAAAGAGAAGAACCAGTAAACTTTATGCTATGGAAAAAGAAATTACAGTCTCTGAAGAGTGATATAAAGGTTTAATGGGTGCTTTGGATGCACAAGAAGCGAGTGTGCTAAGAGAGTGCTGTGGGGCACAATGCTCCTACTGATGGCTTTTTGGCTTTGTATCCTTGTCTTTACCTTTCAGATGGTGCATGTTAATTTTGGTGGCATGGGGACAAGGCTCACAGAAGTACATCTCTGCAACAAAGGCAATACAAATCTGCAGAACACAAATAATTTTGAAGAAAAACTCCAGACTTGTGCTGTTTACTAGCAATGTTTCAAGGGCTGGGTGGACTGAGAGCTATCTGAATCTCAGCCTTTGCCTAGATCTCTTATGAGAATGTGGTTAAGCCATTTTAACTCTTCCTTTACGGAAAAAAAAATATTAAAGGTTATTTAGAATGGTTAACACAGAGAAATTACAGCATAAAAATATTATATGCCAGATAGGTAACTTTTAAGAAGCAAGAGTGCAAACACTGTTAATTCTGGAGTGTCACATACATTCATTTTCTCTCATAACCTTATTCAAGCTCATTGTATCGACCTAATTGCCAGGCTATGTTTTTTCAAGAAAAATAAAATGAGGAGTGTTCAGCACATAAATGCCTGTGTAAGCCCTGTAATATAGCACAGCTACAATATTCAAACAATTTGGCAAACTCTGTGCACTCACAGTAACTTGCAACCTGGTATATGAAGTAAGCACTGTGAATTACAATACAGAATTTGCAACATAATCAGTGTGGTTTATTAATGTTATATGCAAATGTCATGTTTAAATATTTATCTTTTGGTACCTGCCAACAGGTATTTTCCATTCTAGGGGGAGTACTTTTCTCTTGATTTATGCACATAATTCCTACTACATGAAGCCCAGATATGGATGCAGAAGGAGAGAGAAATGCATCCCTGTAGCTATAATTTTTTCTAAGACATTAGTGAGACAAGTGTTTCACAATTGCTGTGCAAGATCCTTAAGCAGAAATTGTGGTGCATGAAACAATCCAAATTTCCAAGGAAAAAATTATACCCTTTCATTCTCATAGCAGCATGTAACTAAGGTTTAGATGAGTGAACAGATGCATGCAAAAATCAGCCATGAGAATGGAAAACATTCATTTTCACAATCTGCTAAATCTGCTAGGTATGCATGAAACGAAGCCAGAGAGATCTCCAGCAGAACGCAATGTCACAGTCTTGGCACAACGGGGAACTTTCTCAGATGCTGCTTGTGCCAGCACTGGCACTTTTACTGTACAGCTGTGTTTAGAGAACACTGAAATACACTGGAATCTCAAAGAGTTAATGATACAACTGCTATTAAAATACATTCTCTCTACCTCCCACCTTTTCAGGAAATTAGATGCGATTTTTTTTCTTATTATTGCAGCTATTGCTTCACATGAAGTAATAAGTTCAATAGTGAGATTTTCCAAGTGTGTTTCCCTCTGCAACAATGCAAGCCCCTTATCAAACCCTTTCAATGAAAATCTGGTTTTGTCTTCATAGCACATACATGACCCTGGCTTAGTGATCTCATGCAATGCTGAAAAAAATCTCAAATTTTATATTCTTTTTTTTATCCTCAGATAGAGAATAAATGAGCATATAATTAGAATGAGTAGATTAAATTGAATTAAAGAGCATAGTCAAATCATCTCCTAAATAGCAGGTTATCAGAAATACAGTTTCTGACTTTTCAAGGGTGAATTAAATGTCTGACTCTGTTGAAATGTAGATCTTATCAATTTAACGTCACAGCTGGCGCCTGGCCTCCAAAAGCCTGATTCTCTAAAGCCCAAAGAAAGCAAATGCACCACCCTGTTTCATTTTAGCATGCTGCAAACAAGGGCTGCGGGCAAGAAACCATACATGGAAAAGCAGGAAGGGAGGAGACTGTTTCCTTGAGCGGCAGGACTGCCGCTGGCAGCTCCTTTGTGCCTCCTCTTGGTGCAGGAGACTCAGGTCTTCCCATTCCCAAAGAACGCACCTCCAGTGGCTTTTCCCCTAAATTGCTTGGAAGCACTTGGTTTTAGCAGCACCTTCAGGATGAAGACCTTTTCTGGAAGTGACAGGGAGAGGTTTTCTGCAGAGGTAGCGTTGTTTCCTGGTCTCCTGATGGGATTCTTTCTTTTAGAAATCTGGCACCTTCACACAGAAGGGGAATTTCATAGCTTATCTTTTGGTATC
Source organism: Molothrus aeneus (assembly GCF_037042795.1). NCBI lineage: Eukaryota > Metazoa > Chordata > Aves > Passeriformes > Icteridae > Molothrus > Molothrus aeneus. The sequence continues at coordinate 77,769,409 of NC_089647.1, read as the reverse complement.
TTGGATCAATTTTAATGGCAAAAAGCATTAAAGGAACTTGTCACATGGCTTCTGGAATCACATGGAGAGTCCAGGATGTCTCCACACTCCAAGGCTGCTGCTCAAGCACTGGCATTTATATTTCTTGGCAAAACCTGCATTTATGTACTCAGTCAATTTTCAGAACAGGGTGAAAACCAGATGCCCTTCTTTGCACCATGCAGCTTACACCCTGGGATGTCTACATGAAAGATACTGTGATGATGGGGTTTATTTTAAGGAGGTGGTTGATTGGTAGCCTACAGTGTTGCCCTTTTCATGCCACACTCTGGAAGGGGAAGAAAAAAAACTATGAAAGGAGGTGTGCTTGCGCCAAGGCACTCTGTGAAGTATACCTTCCCTCTGATCTATGACCTGGAATCAGTCCCCAGAGGCAGGGAGGTAGATGCTGCCAGGATGGCCCTTGGACTGCTTACAAAACTCTGCTGGAGTCCTGACATGAGGAGGAGGAAAATGAAAGGAGTAGTTTAGAAAAAAAATACTTTTGTTTAGGCCAGATCTGTGACCTGTAAAGCTGCCTCAAAAGGGATACACAGCCTCTATACTTCCTTCAGAGGCTCCATCAAAAGGAATGCCTGGAATCTGCAGCTCTGTGCAGTATAATGTTTCACTGCATACTCCTTCCTCTTTGTTATGCTCCAGAAGTGTGCATTACAATTTTGTACCTTCTTCAATGACTTCTCCTTTTGTAGGGTGTTCCTCTTTCTTGCTATTTAAAAGATTTCTAGGGAAATTTCCACCAGAAGAATGGACAAATAAATTGTCTAAGTCAGATGCAACATCAGTATCCGCTTCTCTGGCTTGTCCTATAATTGACAATAATGATTTTTAACAGTGCTTTGGGGAATGAGTATTCTGTACTTAGGAAATCCAAGCAAAGTCTGCAAGTTTTTCAATATTGTGATGAAAGGATGGTGCCTTTCCTACTGTGGTGAATGGGGTGCAAAGCCATGCTTTGGGATGCTATGTCATGGGTTAAAGAGATACTTTCACATAAGTGAAAAACATGTAATTCCCATTCTGTGACAGCCTGGTGCAGCCACTTGGGAAAAAGTGGCTGCACAACAACAACAACAAAGCCCAGAACTAGTTCACTGTGGTTACTGCAAAGCAAGCTCTTTACTGCACGTGCTGTGAGGCTACCTTGGCAGGCCTATAGGTTGCTTCCACTGACTAATGCTGGGGAACCCATTTGCATGGTTCGATGAGTGCACAGGAGAGAAGATGGTGTGCAACCTCGGCAAGCGCTGGAAGCGCGAGGCACGGAAATGTGTAAAGTGCCAAAAGGGAACTGGCAGAACATTACACTTGTATGAAATGGGAGTAATCTCATTACCAGAGGTGATAACCATTGCACCCCTGATGGAAATGCATAATTACTGAAAACAGCTAATCAACTGCAAGAGCAGCAGGGTAGCCAGAAGCTCCTATCTAAACCATCTACTGTGCTTAACCCAGTTGAGCTGCTCCTCCTCCTCCATCACCTTCTACAAAAGGACCAGTAAAACATGCTGCACATACAGACCCTCACATGTGGGTCAGCCCAGCTGAGTGATACAGTGCTTTGAATTTTTACTTGGAAATAAAACATGCATCAGTGAAGTCTCTGACTTAATTCTACAAAATGCTCAAGCATGCCACACTTGCAGCTGTTCATTTCATAGCTACATCTCTAGATGAACAGAATTTGGAATAACAGCCTAACATCCGACTTCTGTTGAAAAAAAAGTTGACAGCAAGCTTCTTGCCTTTAATCTCTGACTTTGAGAAATCTTGCCTTTAATTTGCTAACAATATATTTGTCTATGGACAGTAAGAGGTGATAATTCTCAGGCTAACGGTAAGGGAAATTGACGTGTTAATGGGATCTGAGGAACACTTGCTCAGCCTCATTGATGGTGAAACTGGTAATAACCAGCTGCTGGATTCAGCAGCTGCAAGCACATAGTTTTTTAATTTTTCTGGTCCTTTCAGTCTCTATCCAGGCCCTTCCAATAAAAAGAAGAACAGGCTCGAATTGTTTATTGAACTGCAACAGGTGAAGGAAGAGTAGAGCGGGAGGGAGAAAATATCTCTTGGCAGTTAAAAGTAAAATGCATAATTTTCTAGTTAGAATTAGAAAAGCAGTAAAACCTGCACGAATTGTTTCAAGGTCTTTAAACAGGACAAGCTGCTCATGAAGCTGGCAGGCTATTAGGAAAATGCAGAAATGAAAATTTCCCTGCTAGTATAGTGATGGTATCAGTTTCATGTCTGTTGAGGATCTGATTTCTTGATGATGTCAGTAAACTAGGAATAGAACCACAGAGGGACACATGCACTGTGATGCTTGAAAAAAAAGTCATAGACCAAAATGTACAATCTGTCCCTGGAGCACAGATATAAATCCAGGTCTGTCTTCTCTTAGGTTCATGTCCTGACCACTAAGCTAGAAAGTCAGCTTCAGGCCTAGATTTGATCTGTGGCCCAGTTAATATCTACTTATTTAAAGCAAGGTGGAGGATGTCTCTGCCACAGGGGTGCGTAAGTACAGATGGAGCACCAGAGTTTTATTTAGCAAGCAGGGTGCTGCTGTCATCACTCCAGATAAGGACAAATAGGCCTGTGCTCCTGGCTTCCTGGACAAGTTTTCTAACCACTAAGAAAATCATGCAATCACACATCTATTTCAGGAAGGAAAGGAGATCGCTTCATCCATCTGCCTCCTCAAAGCAGGGTTATCTACCACTCTACACCAAGCTGATAAGGGCCTCACCCAGCCAGGGCTTGGATACCCCCATGGAGCAAGGATAGACCAGTGCTCTGAGCAGCCTCCTCCAATGGCTGACCACCTGCATGGCAAAGACTTTATTCCCTTTGTCTCCAGTCAGCATCTTCCTTCAGGCAGGCTGTGGCTGTTGATTCCAGCCAGTTTTTGGCCTTCCTCATTCTGTGCTTACATATCCAGGTAATATTTCTGCATTCCTCCTTGGGAGCCCATTCCTGCATCCATTTCCTGTATTCTTCCTTTTTGTGTTTGAGTTAAATCAAGAGTTCCCTTTGCAGCAAGCTGGCTGTCTGCCATGCCTGCCTGTTCTTCCACCCTTCAGATGATTTTTTTTGTATTTTGTGCAGATTGTCACTGCAGTCTGACTAGCCCTTATGAGCTCCCTTGCCTCCAGGGGAAGCTTAATGTGGAATTGGTTCTGTCTACAGCTGAAGTCTTGTGTCCTTGCCTTCATCACTGCCTTCAGGATCATAAACTCCAGCATCTGACAGCTCCTGCCGCCAAAACTGCAATTGACTGACAGTTCATTTTCATTCAGGATTCCAGCAAAGCATCTTCCCTAGTTAGTTGCTCGGTGCTTCCACCAAAAATTTGTCTTTCTTGCATTCCAGAAATCTGAGTTTCTTGTGACCCATCACGTGCTCCTGTCAGTAGATTCTAGCATGGTTAAAGTTCTCCATGAGAGTAAAAAAGAATTTGAGATACTTCCTTCAATTGTTTAAACAAATACTTGTCCACAGTCTCTCCTTGATCAGTCACCATCAAGACATTCCTGTATTCTGGCTTTCCCTCTGACCCTGATCCATCAGCTTTCGGTAAGCCTTTTACTGATGCCACCATGGACATGACCATTATTTCCTCTTTTCTAGCCTAGCCATCTTAAAATAAAAAAGCCATGGCTTGTGTGCTTTGCATGTGTCTCTTGTCAGTCTGCTAGGCAAATTTTGATAGCTCAAGCGTCTCAGACAGAAGATATTTGTCTGATAACCTTGGCATAAAGAGACAACAAGCTCCCACAAGAAGACAGAAACATTGCTAATAGGTACAAAAGCTAACTTTCAAGCACTTAAGAGTACATTCAGGGATATGTCTAGGAATAGCACTCTTGAATGCAGCTGTCTAAAGTTAACTCAAGGCAACTATAACATGTTCCAGTCCTAAGGATGCTTCAAAATACCTGAAATTGTGAAGCTGCATGATGAAGTAAGAACAAAGTCTATTGTTCATGATATCTATTGATTCTACCTGGGTAAAGAAGAAGACAGGACAAAACAAGCTGACATCATGATTTCATGATAATTACTCAGCAGTGGTGAAGCTGTGAAGCTGCTCCTGAAATGCAATCTCCAGCTTTGGCCACTTACTTTGAGAGAGGTGTTGAGAGACTGTGGAGGGCAGTCAAGATGTGAGAAAGCTTTTGACACTGCTGCATAAAGCAACTTCAAAGGGAATGTGCTAATGTGACAAATGATCCCAAATGGAAGTTCTAGTTTCCCCTGCCAGATACATTCATCAGTAAAACAAAAAAAAAGTCACAATTCTATAAATGCTCTGCTTCACTCAAGGAATTGGGCAGATTTACAACACATTCTAAGTTTCTTAAGCACTTATGGAGTTCAGGGTGCCACTTGTCTGGCTGACAAGGTGGGAACTTCCTGCATGTAGCTTGCCCATTTAAAAGGTACCACAAGCTCTCTTCTCTTGGAGAGTGAGAGTAAAAAAAGGGCCTATAGGCAGCCCAATGTGAAACCCCAGGCAAGACTTCATTGAGCTGAGAGGCTGCTGCTTTGTTCCACCGTTCCTCAGCAGCACCTCATTTGCTTCCCTAGCATTTCCTCACACCCTGCCTTCCACTTACCAGCTCTTGGACCACACTGGAAAAGAGCCTCCTTACCTCCAGCTACAGTGGACACAACCAGCTCATAGATGTTGCCTCTGCCATTATCTGGAGTTCCCACCACTACTTGTTAAATATGCACAACATACATCATCATCATCATCATCATCTTTTTTTTTTTTTTTTTTTTTTTTTTTACCTCAGTCTGCCTTCCAAGACTATATGGCTTTGACAGGTGAGACTTGTGGCTCTGTTCACCACTAGCAGCACAATGAAATACCAGAGATTCCATGGCAAAAAAAAAAACCAACCCAAAACCAAAAAACAAACAAAAAAAAAAGCGTGGAGGGGGAGATCTCTGAGAGCCCTTGTTTATGGCAAAGAGCTGCTGCTTTTCCTGCAGGAAACATCACCCTCATGAAGGCACGAGCCATGCAATGTTTTGCTATGTTGCACCACATCTCAATGAATGTAAGTGGATGTAGGAAGAGGTGATGTCTGATGACCAGGAATGGGAATTGCTGTCAGAGGTTAGAAGCCAGTTGCTCTTTCTGCTAGTTTCTGTCAATTCACATCAAGCACTACCCAGAGGTTGCTCAGTGCATGAATCACCTCTAGCTACAAAATAAGCATATGTGTGCAGGGCTGCTTGTAACAGCCTCAAGCACTGAGAACCACAGCCCACCTTCACATTTCTGGGCATTTCTTTTTCTCCTCAGTACCTCCATAGTACCTCATGGATGATAAGCAAATTTGAAAACATGAAGCCAGATTCTGAGGTCAGGTGCCCTGGCTGGCAATGTTCAGGTGATGCCGCTGTTGTTTTCCACATGTTGGTCCTGAAGGAGCTTCTACAAAGCATTTACTCCAGGAAAACACATGCTCAGATACAAGAGTGCTGGGTGGCAGAGCCAAGCATCCTTCATCCCTCCCTCCCCATTCAATCACTTCTTTCACAGTCAGGCAGCAGCCAGTCACAGCAGGCATAGGATCATATGGAGGAAGGGTGTTCTGCTCAGTAAGCCCATTGCCCCCTTGCATCTCCATCTCTCTCTTCCAGAGACTGAAGGCAAATGATGAGTATCCAGTCAGGTGATGTGGCTGCAACTCCCTGGTCATATAACATAATCTTTATTTCCACATAATATTTCTTTATTTCTCACTTGACAGTTGCTTCCATATGGAAAATGAAGAGCTAAGCCTATTGACCCAAGCTGAGGCGATAGATGAACATTTTAAAAACAACCTGTCTTAAGGGCCAAGTGTATATACCTTCCTACTCTGACAGCAAACCTGGAAACAAAATGCCATAGCACTGCTCATTACTTAAGGGGGTAGGAAAGACAGATCATTTATCAAGGACCATGTGCTCCTGGGAGACATGAAGTTTGTGTCCTTCCTGATGTGAGAAATCACAGGCACGTTGTACGCCCATTTCTCTGAACACTCTCAGCACCTCAGACCTCTGTGGCAGTGGCTACAAGGTCCCTGTGTGCTTTAAAGCATCAGGCTTATGGTCTGTTGCATATGGAATAAAAGAACACATTTGGAGGACAGATTTTTGAAAAAGAGCCACAACAGAGGCTGAACAGCTATTTCCCATTCCTAGTAGGGTTCATTATCATTGGTGCAAAATGCATACAACAGGGTATAAATCTTGGTCCTGTTGATGCCAAATGATATGTGTTTTCTCACTGAAATAATGGTTCCAAGGTTCTTCCTCATGGCACTGCATTCAGAGGAGGATAGATAGCTTGGCCACTTAGGTATTTCACACTCTCATTTGTAATTATTGAAATTCTCTATTTGATAAGAAAGAAGAAATTTATGAGACAAGATGGAAGCTAAAAGAAGTTACCATAAAATCTGTACTGGGTCAACAACACTGACTATGATGTTGCAAAATCTAGAAGAAATTGTTTGTCATGTTTTTGTGACTGGTAGGTTTATTAAGTGGATTCTTCTTAGCCCTCCACACAGAAAATTACTAATTTCATTATTTCAATACTGCAACTGTGATTAGGTAAAGACTTGGATTCTAACCACAGAAGATTTAAAATAATTTACAGGAGATGCATAATTCACAATTTTAGGTAATAAAAGTTTTGTTCTGCAACTATGATGTGGACAAAGATTTTTTAATTGAAATATGACATAGTGCATACCCTTATAGCTATTCAGTTTATGTATTGCAGGACAAGCAAGTTCATTGTCCCACTCATACCCTGTTCCACTGCCTGCAGCAACTGTCCCAGAACTGTTCTTCAGAGTGTGTAAGGAGAACTCCATCAGGGTCTCTGTGGAACAGCTTGATGGGCCTTTCAGTAAAGGGATGAATGTTCCTTCTGCACTGCTGTCAGTCTTCCTACAGCTGGAATGCAGAGGCAGCCTCCCAGGAGAAAACCTCTGTGGCTGTCCCATGCTCATTTGGATAACTGAGAATTAGCCACAAGGCACGTACAAATCAATGTGTGGGTTATATATGAATTATCAATTGTGGTATCTCTTCCTACTCAATGTATTTCCTTTGTATTTGAGGCAGAACATGACCACTCCCAGATTTCACCTCATGCATATTTCACTCTATTTTTCCCTCCTGCACTATTTGTGCCATTTATCTTGTCCTATATTCACTTTCTTTTTTTCCTACTTTTGGGAAAAGCATCTAATATCCCTGTAGCATTAGTTTTTCTTTGTTAATGTCAAAAAATGTTAATCCGTGAAGACTTGCTTCCTAGATAATGTTAATTCAGCTGCCAGTTTTATAATAGGATTATGCTTTCCAGGATTTAAAAATCCCACTTGTTAGCTACAAAACAGACTTCTACTAACAGCTATAAAATCTAATTTAATCCCTATTGGCATTAACTAAATAGCTGAGGTATAATTTCTGTCTAGCTGCACTTAACACCCTGCTATTGCCATAAATATATAAAATTCCCTTTGAAGTTATAAAAGAAAATGTTTGGTAGGATAAACAGGGTCTCGTGAGTCCAATCATATGTTATCTCCAAGGCATAACAAATGTTGTTTACATATTGTAAGGATTTTGTGGACAGCGTATTTAAATAGATTCATCCATGTTTACATGTATTAATTTGCCCTTTTTCTCAAGAAAATGCATACTAAATTATGATCTATAAATATTCTATTTAAAAATAATTGGTTAATGAGTGGAAGATTTGGTCTGTGTGGAATCAAAGCTTAAAATGTAACCAAATAACCTGACTAAGCTGGAAGAAAATACCAATTTGTTCCACATATCCCCTTTTAATGCACAATTGTATTGTGAAACCTCAGAAGATAAAGTTATCTGAAGTCTGGCATAGGAGCAGCTATTTTAAGGCAATCTAGCAAGAGGCTGTAACAAGTTAGGAGGAAAGAATGAGCAAGTCATGGTTTATAATCATCCTAAAATGAACAGCCAGGATCTTTATAACCATTTGCTCCCAAATGAGGAACAACACAAGGATTTATGGTCTTCTGGAGCTCAGTGATCAAAATAAAGAAAAGTATTTATAATTATTTTCTCCCAGTCTTGAAATAACTGGTAAGTACATTGTTCTGGAGAGGGTTGCCCTACTGCACTGCCGTGAAAGAAGGATAGCAAAAGAGCCATTACAGCGACCCACAGCAGGCAGCACTATGTTATGCAGGAGTTAAAGCAGCAATCTCAGAGCAACCAAGCTGCCTTAAAGATAGAAATTGGTAGTCAGACTCAGAAAACATGAGAATTTCAGTTATGCTTTCAAAAAGATGCAAAGTGCTGATCAGACTCCACAGTCAGCTTATCAATTTCCTTATTGATAGACAAAAAGGCAGTTCATTTTGTGATATTACAGCCAAAAAGAAAGATGAGCAACCTCAGCAAAGCAGCTGAAATTAACATCCAAATCTGTGGCAGGCTGGATTTGCAGACATGTACGCTTGTTTTTGGAGAGTTATACACTATGCTTTGGACAGCACATTTAGGTATGCTAACAACTGCACATGCTCCATACAGCTATAAAAAACACTGTCAAAACGGCAACTTTTCAAATGCAGCTGGATGTTGTGACTTACTCATAACAATAATAATAAAACTGGCAAGTTTTTTACTTCTTTGTAGAAGAATTTCTTGCTTGGACCCCAAATTCTGGGCACGGCAATGTGTGACCTAAGGATGCATTAAGAGCTTTCATGCCCTTGGAGCCTACTGCATACTGTGGAGCCAGCAGAGCTGTGCAGGTTTAGATGGGAATAAAAAAATGCATATAGTTCCTAATGCTCCATCCCCATTTGTTATGGCTTTTACGACAGGGACTAGAAAAATTGCAATACTTGCATATTGTGTTCTATTCTGTATGTGAGTGCACATAGATTTGTGGCTCTGGATGCCCTCCACTGTCAGCGAGCCAGAGATTTTGGGTATCAGCTTGTTCCATGAAAGTGTTTTCTTTTGGTGTATAAAGCAGAGCTCTACAATCATTCACAATTTGGAGAAGAAAGTAATTCACAGAATATGTAAAAACCAGGGCTTTAGGAAATCATAATCCATGTGTTTTGTCTTCTGTTGAACAGAGACAAATTACTCCACTCTAAGTTAAAGGGATGTCATGGCATGAGTTTGATTCATGGTGGAAATAAAAGGCTGGTTTCAGATGGTTCTCTGCTTATTTCACAACTAGCACAGTTCACATGTCTTCAATTCAATATTTGCTGGTGTATGGGAGGAAGAAGCTCAAATTCCCTAAGGGCTTAATTCTGAGTTACTCATTTAGACACAAATGTCCTTAATTCATGAAATGTGAAATGTTATCTGAATAAGGACAGAGAATCCATAGCGTTGTCAGTGTTGTGGACTCTTGGTCATACAGTGGAAGGAAATGAGGCTTTTGCATAGGCACTGGTGGTTTAGTTCCCACCACTAGGATCCTTTAATCTGGTCTCCAGAAGAATAGTAGATGAACCCAAAGATATAGATGTTAAACATCATGGTTTTTGGGTATCTTGGCAGCTAACACTTGCCAAGATTCCCAAGCCTAGCCATGACAACACACACCTTCACCTTCATCTGCAACTTCCACGTGTATGGTTATGCTGTTTCTCCATCTGACATCAAAAATTCTTTTCTCTTACCCAGCATCTCACCACATTTTCTTGTGTTGCTACCTAATAACACTACTAAACCCCAGGTGAACAGGTATTGTTTAAACAGTCTGGAAAATAAACCACAGATTTCCCCATAATCTTCTGAGTATCTCTGAGGTTCTTCTCTTCAGTGGGACATGTCCAGCTTTGATGGCACCAATGCACTGGGAAAAGTACCATGCATTTCCACCTTTCCTTCCCTACCTATCTTGCCCAAATCAGACCACAGGGCCACTGCACCACTACATGTGACCACAGAGATACCTTGCAGACGAGTTTACCAAAGAGGGCAAGGGCTGTATTCTCTGTGTGTCCTACCACTTTCTGGTCCATATCCCTGTTGATGAGGGTCTCTGGGTTCCCTCACGCTTCACTTGCCACTCTGTTTTCGAAGTGTGGGCCTTGCAATGGGGAAGAATAAGCAGGGTGGACTACTGGCTATGAAAGCACAATGAAATCTGAAGTTCAAGACTAGGTTTCAAGATTAATTGCAATAGAAACTTGGATACACAAACACATTCCAATGCCTGCTCATTGCCAACAAAAAAAAAAAAAAAAGCAAAGGAGATCTGGAGCAAACGGTGTTAAGCGCTGAGTACCCTTGTGAATGAGACAGGGGCAGTACCTTTATCATTTCCTCACCCCATTGGAGCCCTGACAACACAACACAACACAACACAACATAACACAACACAACACAACACAACACAACACAACACAACACACACTTGGCTTTGCATACAAAAAAGTGCCCAAATTTGATCCCTCAGATTGTTTCTCAGCTACCCATGTAAATTGAACTTTTTAGTTTTAGCTTGGTTTTCTGTAGCACACTTGAAACTCAACAGCTCCCTTCTAACTAAATGATAGGAGCTCAATGGCTGTGCAGGCAGGTCCTTCCTGCTACAGGAACAGATGAAATATTGAAACTTGGTCCAGAAATGTGTAGCAACCCATTCTAGTCCTGCAGTTAGCCTTTAGTACCCAGGTGTGCTGATGTGCCTGCAGACAGTGGACTATACACAAAAGGGAAGGACTGTGACTTACAAGTCCCTACAAACATTAAATGTATGTTCTCAAATATTTTCCCAGGTCTATTAATGTATTCCTGTCTGAAATCCCCATTAATACTGAGCCAAGACTTTTTCCCTAAGTTTCTAGACACCATTCTGTCAGCAGTAATGGTTACATCAGTACATGTCCAAGTCAAACTTAATTGGATACATCTGAATCAGTGGAAAAGAAATAACTGGCAATTCAAAGGCTCTGCTCGAAGAGAAACAGCCATTACTGAGCTCATTAAGAAGAAAATTGCTGAATATTGAGATCTCCTTATGAATCCTCAAATCTTTATGTAAGGAAGATGATTGGCTTGTAGAGTAAAACAATAGGAACAAAAACTTTTATTGTCACAGTCAGTACTCAGGAGTGGCAGTTCTTCCAGGACCATGGTGGGATTAATGAGGAAATGAAAACACTTTACAACTTTCATAAAAATGTATATTCATCAGAACTCTTCAAGGATCAAAAAGGCCTTGCAGAGTTTCACCGTACAGTTCAGCTCCCCTACAATAAACCAGAGAGACTTTTGGACTCCCCAATTCCTACAGAAGAAATTTCCCATGCTACTCAGACTTTTAATAATGGCAAACCAGTGGGGAAAGCAGCATTCCCATTTTAATTTTGTGCATCTTTTGAAAAGAAGTCACCCTACTATGCGCCTGTGTACATTTAATCATTCTCTACACACTTTATCAGCAAGCCTTCTCCCTGTAGGAGGAATACAATTAGGTACAGTACTAATTTATTATAAATAAAGCAAAGACCTGGTAAAATAACCTAGTTATCAATGTTTCATGCAACTGTGCCTATGAAGTACTAGCTAACAGTCTCACTATGAGCCTAGAAAAATACCTGCAGCATTGATAAATCCTAACCAACACGGCTTTATTAAAAAAAAAAAGAGAGATTATCATCATATAATACAGGAAAACTGTTGGGTTTAATTGAAGTAACTAGAGATTTATGGAAACCAACTGGAGCTTTCTTCCACTAATACTATAAAATCCTTCAATAACATCAATAAGGAAATGCATCTCAACAAAGAAAGCCTCACATTTTTTTTGTATACCACGCTGACCCATTTTATGTATTTATCTCCACCCCCGAATTTAGTTGAAGTGTTGTTTTATATGCAAGAGCCTCTTGTCATCAATGATAAGGACTAAAAAGGTCAGAAGGTCTCAGATTAAGGGGAAAATGGTAGGCAAGGATGCCCTCTCTCTGGATGGAGTGCTGTTTGTTCTGACCCCAGGATGAGATCACTAGAGAGATGGAAGAGGCATTCTCACAGGGAGAAATCTCCATAAAATCAGCATGTTTGTGGATGATCTGCTCTTGACTGTAATGAACTAAGAGTCATCTCTTACATATGTGTTATTCATAATGGAACACTTTGAAAGGTGGCCAGGCTTTAATCCTATTTTTAAAAACAGACATTTCAAAAGAATTAACTGATTTTTCCTTCTCCCATGACACAGCACAATGAGTTTTAAGTGGCTCCATGATGTTAGGTAGGAACACATTTATGCTATGATTCTAAGAGGACATGCTTCGGATTGGTAAAATAGGTCCTTCCCTATACCTCCTCTTAACACAACCAAACTTCCCCTCACTGCTGAGGAAACTGGGAAGAACAGGAGAGACTCAGGAGAGCCACCACTTCCTCTCTCAAGGAAAAGATATGGGGAAAGGACAAAGCTGAGGCTTTCTCTTCCCCAGCTTCTCTTGCTTAAGTGCTGGAGGAGAGAGCAACGTTTTTCTAAAAGAGACAAAGCGGCATAATGATGATTCACATTAAATAAAGCTTAGGAGATTAAACTCTAATCAGTCTGACATAATTTTACAGTGAAGCCCTGAATATCAATAATTTTTTATTGGATGAATGAGCTCCATATAGTTCCCAAGGATCAACAATAAAATTTCCTGTATTCAAGTATTTTATGTCAGAGCAGTGCACAGACGTTTCTCAGCCATATGTACACTCCAAGGGATTGCTTTTACACCTCTGATACAAAAAAAAACATGAGCAGAGGGAACATGGGGCTTTGTTTTGATTCTTAATTATAACGCTGGTGTTCCCCATGGAAAGAAAAGGCCAAATCCTATCACTTTCAAAATTTGCCTGAGAGAATTTTCAAAGGTCATCTTTGGCAGGAGGGACTGTACCCTGCCTGGCCTGATGGCACACTGAAGGGAGCTGCAGAGTGTACTGTATTATCCCAGTTTTTCAAAACCACCCTGCAAACCACAAACAAGATAAAGCCACAAATAGCATTGATTTGGAGGCATTAAAATTCTCCAAAACTCTTGCCAAGGACTCAGAAAGAGATATAAAGGCTATAGTAACAACCCCAACTGTTCTCTTGCTAGGCTGACCTGGCAGCTAACACCTCCCAGATGCTCTGAAGAACAGCACCACCAAGACAGGATCATGATGGAAAAAAGACAGTTCTAGAAGACTCTCTTGTAGGGGTGGTAATTTTACATAACCCATGGGAACTAACTACAAAATCTCAGCTTACTGTGTCCTTGGAAAATAAATGCACTGACATGGAAATCTTCCTTACTCCAACAGGAAGAGAGAACTTTTCCACCTGATAATAGATCCACCTGACCTACAAGCACAGTGAGTGATGCAGCTCTACAGAGGAAAGCTACAGCAGGGACTGCTGGCTTGGCTGAGAGCACTTGAGACAGCTCAGCTCCTACACAGAGGTCTTTCATAAGATGCAATTCGGCTTGCTGGCTTATATGATTCATACAAGCATATCAATGCAGCCATTTTTAAAACCTTTTTATTTTTTAGAATCAAAATGAAAGCATATTCAGACCTTTTCCTGTGAAGAGCTGAAATAGATACAAGCTATTTTTGTCTCTAAGAGTGTGATGCATTTGTGATATATCAACACTACAATCTGTATTATTTCTAATTTTATAGTTTTAGAATTTTTATTTGAACTGTACACTTTAAAATATCACCAAGCTCGTAATTCTGACTAATTTCTTTAAAATGCACATGCACATCAGTGGCAAAGAAATCATATCTTTGTCTGTGAATAGTACCTGAGGGAAGGTAACTTCCCTTTACTAATATTCAATTGTTTCCACAACCAAAACTTAAATCTCTGTTGTAGAAATACCCAAAGTGCTACAGAGTCAGAAACCTTGAGAGGCAGCTGACAGTCTACATTATTTGGCACTATGCATCTGAACCTGTAAAAACAGCATGTGGATCCCCAACCAGGATTAGAGAACAGCATGGCATGTAGGGTATGTTCAGCAAGACTAATGCTACCTCTGTAAAATATATTTTCAGCAACATCAGCATATCTCCCTATCACCTTTCCTATTCTGAATTTTTGAAGCCCTCCTACTGCTCTGCCTGGTCCCAAAGGTGTTGCAAAAGCCCCTGTGCTACTCATACCAGGATCAGGTGTAACCCCACCTTCAGGGTTAGTACTCAGCACACTATAACAACTTTGCTTATTAGCCATTTCTTCCCACTGGTTTTCCTCAGAAAATTCACTGAAATATTTTCTCCTTGTGAATGCTGTGAGGTTTTCTGTTTTTTTTTTCTGATTTAGTCAAAATATGAGATTCAATAAGATTCAAAAGAAGGGGAGAGAGATGACATCTGAAGTTGTGGTCAATGTTGTAGTTCTTGAAGGTAAGAAATGCAGGCACGGAAATGGTAAAGGGGATTAGGGTATGGGTATGGGTTCCCCCCTTCTGGTGCTCTCTGACAGCCATTAGAAAACATAATTGTGGGGTAAGGCACAGGGAAGGAAGTCTTTCAAAACTTCATTGAGAGAAAATACTGCATAGAAAATAGTTAAATATTTTCATTTTCTGGCCACAGTTTCAAAAGCTGCTACTGCAACCAAATGCAGTTTTACAAATGTTATCAGTTTCAGTAACAGGAAGCTCATCTTCCTCGTTTCCTTCTGAATGAGCAAGCAAATAGGGCTGCTGACATTCCAGTTTATCGATCTGTCAAATTTTAACTTAATCCTAATATAAACCACACAGCATCTTGTTAAAATAGACCCATTAGATGTGGTTCAAGCTTGCTGCTTGGACTTCCTGCAAATGAAGACCTGTAGACAGGCAGGTTTGGCCCAAGGCCCTGTGAACCTTCAGTCAGGTCCTGGTTTTCCCCAAATTCAAAAATTCTGCAGCAATTTGAAAGAAGTCCATATGTAGCATTTTAAGTATTATAAGACACAGCAATAAATAGTCAAATTCATCAGTACTATTTGAGAAGAATGAATAAAGGACAGACTCAGCATTGCTGTGTTTCCTAGTGGGTTTTTTCCCCTCAGCTTGAAATGACCCATTTGCAATGGGCCACTGAACACTGTACTTCAATGCATATTCTTGACATATCTTTCACACAAAGTCTCCAAACACCTCATGAACATTAATAAATTAAGCTGCAAGAGCAATAAGAATTTCAGCTTCACATTCATAGAACCTATGACTCAAAGTCTTCCTGAGTATCTGTGGCAGATCTAAAAATGAAATTCAAACTTCCAATCACTTTGAATTAGGCTTCTCTACTAAATCATGCAGTCACAGAGTCTAATTCAGGTTGGAAGAGATCTCAGGAGACCATCTCAAAGCAGGACAAACTACTGCTCTACACCAGGCCAATCACAGCTTCATCCAGCCAAGGCTCCTCAGGGAGGGAGGATACACCACCAATGGACAATCTCTTCCAGCCTCTGACCACCTGCGTGGGGAAAACATTTTCCCTTGTCTCCAGTCAGCATCTCCCCTCATGCAACCTGTACCCAGTTTTTTTCCTTTTTCATTTCTGAGCTCCTCTGAGAAGAGTCTGGCTCTGCACCCATTCAGCTCCCCTCAGGAAGCAAAGTGCCCATCAAGACCCAACTCAGCCATCTCATCTCCAGGATGAAGAAACTCAGCCCCTCAGCCTCTCCTCCTGTGCCACGCTCAGCCTGATGGCCCTTCATGGGCTCCTTGCCGTTGGTCAGCCTCTCTCTTGTCCTGGGATCCACAGCTTGGCATAGGGACTCCACACAGAGACTGTCAGAATCAAGTGCAGGGGATGGAGCCCTTCCCTGGACCTGCTGGGTGCAGCTGTGCCAGCACAGCCCTGGGGATGGTTGGTGCTGCAAGGACACACCAGTGACCCTGTGCAGATTGTTGCACAACTGCACCCAGGCCTTCTGGGCAGAGGTGCCTTTCTCCAGGCTTTGGGAACATCCCCCAGCCTTGATCTTTCAGGGATGACAGACAGCAGCCTCATGATGACACACGACAACTCCCTGAGAGGCCTCCAGTGTGTCCTGTCTGGTCCCACAGAGCAGCTTATTTACATAGACCCTAACTCCATCCTCCCCTACTGTGGCTGCTCCCTCCCTCCCCAGAGTTTTGCTTCCAGGCCTGAGACTGGGCAGGCTCTGACAGTAAAGCCTGCAGTTTCATGGAGCAGTGCATCCATTTGACTGGTTTTCATTCTCATTTTTCCTGCTGATAAACTTGAGGTAGCCATTTTTGCTGTCCTGCTCATCCCTGCTCATCAACACCAGTTTTGATTCCAGACAAGCTCTGAACTTCCTCATTCTGCTCCTACAAGCCTGGACCACACTTTATGTTATTTCTTGGTAGCTTGTCCCCACTTCTACCTCCAGTTTGCTTTCTTTTTGCATTTAAGCTGAGGCAGGGGCTCATCTGTCATCTCAAGTTTCCATTACCAATTTTCCCCCTAATTTCCTTGAAATCTTATACCCAGTGGCACAACTTCACTTTAACAGAGCTAGAATTTTACCACCCTTGAGAAATTGCTACTGTCAACTTTGTTGTCTTGACCATAAAATTTTGTTTTTCTGTCATTGTTTATTACAAATAAATGCTTATGCTATAAATTATTTGATATAATTAAGCTGCACCTAAAAATACTTCAGTTTTATACACAACTACGTCTTGTACAGCAGCAGCCTCTGAAAGGTGATGAAACAATACTAATTCACTGTGACAGGAGATCTAATCCTAGTCTTTCAACACTGAATTTTAGCAACTGAAAAATGCTTTCCAATCATCTTCAGCAGCACACAGGAACATCCAGCAGTGCTACTTTCACTTTTCAGAATTAAAACAGGTACATACAAACTCTGTAAAATTTTTCCTTTCCAACATACCTGTAAAGAGCGGAAGGTTAAAGAAAGCACTATCCAAGAGAGTCCTTGTGGAAAGCATTAACTCACAAGAAAAAGAAAATAATAAAATTTCATCCACATTTTGAAAGGAAAATTCTGAAGTCTATTTTTCTAACTTTCTGGACAAGATACTTATACAAGATACTTATACGCAAACCCTTAACACTGCTTGCTGTAGTCTGAAGCATGGAGACACAGTTAGGAAAACCAACAAATATGAAAATAATGTGACAGCAAACTTACATTCCTGTTGAGAAATAGCTTTTGTTAGGAAACATTTGCACCAATTTCTCATATACATTGTTTAAGATGGCTGACTTGGCAGTTATTTTTAAAGTTGGACTCAGTGATCTTAAAGGTCTTTTCCAATAATTCTACGGTTCTAAGATGTGGAACGTACTGAAATGGTTACTTCCATATGTTTAAAAAAAATTTTGTTTGCAAGCAAAACTGAATGCATGTTAGATCATTCTCTCTTTTTCCACAGTTTAATGTTAACAAAAACTTGGCACAGGTACTTGACACATCTACATCCATCTCCCACTCTGCTCTCCATCCCCATTCCAAACACTGATTATGCTTGGGATCTAATTTTTGCTCCCTTGAGAAACATCCCTAACAGCATTTCCCCCCAAAATTTCAGGAAGTATATCTTTCCAAACACCCCAAGGCTCATGCACCAAACAGACTCATGCTGTTTTGCTCACAATCTGAAGATGCTTTTATTTCAATAACAAACTGCCCACCTGGTGATTCTGAACTAACGCTTCCTTTCCCACTTCTCTTCTTACAGACTGTTTCTTCCTCTTCCCTAAGAAATGTGTTGCAATAATAACAGTATCTCCCACTCTTCTGTGATGACAGCTTATGCCAAGTTCTGTATTCCTGCAAAACTCCCTCCCTGCTTACTCACACGGGATCTCTTTGAGTTCTGGGTAACCAGATTTTCCCAACACCTTCACAAAGCCTATCACTGTGACATTACTCTGTGTATCTTAAGAGTTATCTTTGTCTTTCTGGTTGTCACTTCCTCAAGGCAAAGGCAATGTTTTTCCACAAGTTCTCTTTAGTGCTGATTATATCACACAGATAATTTTTAATTACCTTTCTGTTCAGAGCCACACCATCTTCACAGTCCAACACTGCACAATCTACATTTAGTGATGGGATTTTTCTTATCTTCTTTTCATCATCCGCAGGTACATAGAGCACAGCCCGTCTGGGAACATATTTGTGTGATGATGTAAAGCGATAACTGAGCTTAGGAACACCAGCTGGCAGAAGAGAATCCACCCTGTAAAGAATATTGTTGAAATTAGACTATTGGCAGCAGTGCTGTAAATCATACTTGACTGTATTTTAAAAGCAAAACATTCCTACCTAGATAGTGGCTGGTTTTGGGCTACTTGCATATTTTTTCCCTTCGGAAGAGACAAGTTAGGGACATATCAGTATTACAGTTAATTACAATATAAAACTCCAAAACCACTGTGTTCAATAGAAGTTGCAAACTTAATCATAATTGAAGACCTGCCAGGGCTAAGGTTTATCCATGTAGCTTTAATTACATTGCTTATTCTGGGTGCTACAGCAAGTATGAAATACAGAAGGGTGGTGGTTGGTTTTTTTTCCCTGTCATAAGTCTCCTCTGTAGGATGCAGACGGTGCTGGGAATGGATCAGGACTGCTTTGGGGAGGAGCTGCTATCTGCTACATTTCCTCCAGGATCTGGATGCCATGCTGTGAATGAAGCAGGGGTGCTGGTTAAAACAAACACAGGTTTGTGAAGTTCATTTTGCAACCTTAGCATTATATCAACAAATGTATTTGCATGCAAATTTTAAATAAGCAAAATGGATGACGGGGGAAATGAAGAAAAAAGAATGAAAACCCCAGGCAGTGTGGAACCTCGCTACTCTCTTCAGACCTTCATATCCACAGCACAGACTTCCATTGGCAGAGTTCACAAACAGCAGCATCAGCAGCAGGTTTTTGGCTGTGGTGTCTTTTAAAATGTGTAAATGCTTTGTGCACCACACTTCAGTGCAGGTGTGAGCCTTTGGTGCCACATGGCTTGAGAGGATAACATCCCTGTGGCCCATAGGTGTGAGGTCTGGGGTGGTCACCATTCCTGGTGAGGGCCCAGCTAACCTGCTCCAGGCAGGAGCTGGGTTGCTGCACTTGGAGGCTGCCAGAGGAGGCTGCTCTTCAGTGCTGTGGGGAGCTTGCTTTGCTCCATAATTACAAGCATAGAGAAATAAATTATAGAGGGTGCCACTGTGTTTCTTGGCCTTCCAAAAAAAACCCCTTGCCTGTTCCTGTTCCTCCCCATTGCATGCTGTACCCCCCAGCCTATTCTGCTACATCAAAGATGAGGACAAAATAATACAATTTACCTTCATACTAAGCACAAGGCACTTACACTACAAAATAATCCTACCATATAACACCATTATGCATTATCATGTATATTATTCAGCACTTTGAATAATGCAAAGATTTCCTAGCACCATGCTGAACATGTCATTATCACATCATGTCAGGGACCCATGCATTTTCCTGTGCCCCTCTTAATAATGCTTCCCAAGTTGCTAGACTTGGATGACACGTGGCTACACACACATGTGGGTTTTCTTCAAAGGAAACACGACTAACACTCTCAAATGCCTGGAAATGAGTTCAGTCAATCTAAATCAGAGCCAGTGTGGCATGTCACTGACAGACCACAGTAATACTTGCCTTTCTAACCTGAATCTGTTGAAGAACCCTCTCTTCCCCTAGAGTGTGCCCCCTTAAAGCTGAATATAAGAGTTGGGTTAAAAATATGAAAAAAGTTTTTATCACATTTTACCTCAGTAAACTAAATTGAAAAGGAGAAGGATTCCATAATCTCATCTGCTGCATCTCTACATATCCTGTGTGGATCCACTTTAAGAGCCTACAAAAACTATTGCCAGGCTCTCCTTTGCAACATACCTGGTAATGCTTAATTCAGTTTAAGAAATGGGACAGCTTGGCAGTTAAATAGACATTATTCTATTAAAAGTGCTGGTGTTACCCTTGTTAATGACAGCAACAGCTTCAAGACTCAGGTGTAGGAGGTCCTATCAACACCTGGAGACATGCAACTGATATCCACTGAGCCCCTCCAAAGTACTCTCTTTGCCTCTCTCTCACAAGCTGCTTCACGTTCCCTGCTTCACGTTCCCTACTTCAGGCTGAAGTGGGGATGGTAACAGAACTCATGGCAACTCAAGTGGCTGCAAGACAAACCCACTTAATCTCATTTTCTTGCAGTAGTACACTTTGGAGAGCAAGGAGGAGGTGGAAGAGTAGTTTATCTCAAATAGAAAGAGGAGGATCTTTTTTCAGTGTGACACAGAGGTCAGTAAAGAAGTCTGCAGTCCTTCCCATAACATATATGAGGGAACAAAAGTGATTAGTTTCTATTCTCTTTCTCTGATGGCTTCAGCCTTGTGGTTCCCAAGGGCACAAAGGAGCCAAAGAGCTCAGCCCATTAATAGTTAACTCCAGCCTGGAGCCAAGCAGCCCCTGAAGCACCCTTAATGACTGCCTCTCACCAGCCCTCCAACCTGCCAGAAACCTGATAGACATGGCTAACACCATAATCTCAGAGCATGCTGAGATGAGATGTATCTTCTGTCACACATGTTTCCCAGGATTTCTTCTGGGCTGTCATCAAACCAAGGGCTGTTTGACCAGCCGTTTTCCCTCTCACTGCTGCAAGCCCCATGAAGGCAGCCCTGCTCTGCATACTACACACAATGGTGTGTAGTGTTGTGTAGGTGAAAGCACCAATACCTGCAGACTGGATTTAGTCAGGTGTCACCAGCCAGGTCCATGAACTTGTGTTTAGATGGAGGAGCAGTACAGCTTCCTCAGCAGACCACCTGACTCCACAGAAGTGATAGACTTAATCCATTAAAACACCATCACTTAATAGGCTTAATGCTGGAAATGCTACTGCCTGGTGACTATTGCTATCTCCCCCTCAGCTAAACATCTTTGTAACCACATGGGCTCAAATAACAGGTTTCTCAGGACATGAATTATTATAAAAAATACACCATCAATGTGTCAAATTATTAGTTTTATGGGATATCTTAGCAAGTTGAAGAAGAAATAATATTTTCAAAAAGTACGGCCAGGAAAAAAATATATACAGCAGGAGATGGTGTCAGTGGACCAACACAGAATCCTTCCCCTTTCAAAACTAAGAGCTCTAGAAATATTCATATAAAATAAGAGTTTTCAAAATCAACATCATACCTATCTTTAAGTATGACAGCAGTAAATGGTATCAATGCTAATTCTTTTACATATATTCTTTAATCATCACTGTGCATTTTGCTTGCAAAGTAATATTTTATGTTCTACAATAAAAAAGCAGAGGAACACATGGATTAATTAATAGATCCATTTGTCTATAGACTTATTTTAAACAGTGGCAAGGCTTGGGGTGCTCTGTATATGAGCAGTTAGCAACTCTGGTAGGAAACACTCCCGTGATTATCTTGACTTCTGTTATGTTGATAGAATGAAAAAATCCCCAGCAGTTGCTTTTTTAGGACAAAAAGCCTACACAGCACTGCAGTCTCGATTATACTGTTAACCCTGTGCCATAAAGAGGAGGAAAATCTTACATATGTTTCCTGGCTCCAAGTATTTTAATGATTCAAACTAAGCTTGACTATGCTTTAAACTAAACACATGGACAAAAGCCAAGTGAATTTGCTAAGACAATGTTTCTTCCTTTAAGCACTGTAAGTTAAAACAAGGACTAGGCTATTGGGTAATGCTCATTAAATTGTTTTACAGCAGCATATTTTCATTCATAGCATCTGGCAGCATGCTGAGTGCTCTTGGGTCTTGGAAATAAAACTAAATTTCTTCAGCAAACATAACACTCTACTAAAGTCTTCATCAAATATGTAAAAGTAGCTGGCAAGTTAAAGTTTCTCATGGTCCTTTGAGAACCATTCCACCCAAGAGTGAATAGGTCATCCTCAGGAAGGAGAAATGAAAACCTATTTGACTACTAAGAGACACTGCAGTTTGCAATGGCAGCCATACAGCGTGACTGCGAACAGTGAAATTACCCCAAATTATGCAAATTTCCCTGCTGTAAACTGCATTTTCACATTCCAGCATTGCTCATACACATACTTAAATGCACACACCTGTGCAGTGACATTGGAGCCAACAACTTATAGCTCACAAAGTAAAGTACTCACACAAGTGATTTCCAGCACTTTAACCTGTGCCTCTGTTCCCTGTTTATTTACTAAATCAAATCACCCCTGGAAGATCTGATAAACACATAGAAAAATATTCACTGCTCTATAGGCCAAATCTTTCCTTCTACAGTCTTTGGCGTAGTGTCAGCAAAGTGTTTGCAAAGCATACACTTTGTAATAGTGAAAATAAATACTATTTAAGTAAATGAAGTAAATAGACACTTCACTAAAACTAAAAATCTGGATAATTTCCACATGTATTTTTGACGTCTGTGCACGTAACTACACACCATGATATCCGTGGAGCTGTGGAAGAAGGACAGAAGTGATCCAAGACCCACAACCCCCCAAGAAAAAGACTCAGCTAATGCAGGAAAACATTGTACAAATTATTTCTGCAATATGTGCAAAAAAAGCCACTCCGGAGAAAACGTAATGGTTTTCCTGTGTTGAATTTACTGAGCACACCACCGCACACAAATAATCCACCAAAAACAAAGGAAACTTCTATGGAATTACAAAGCCCCACAATTTGCATAGTAATTCTTTCTAATTAAGAAAAGAAGATAGAAGTTGTTTGTTATAAACATCAGCAGGCCCTGTGCAAATACAGAGGGCTCGCAGCCGCGCTGAGTGTTTGTCAAATCAAAGCGACTCGCTGGAGAGTTTTATTGGTACAGCTGCGGCGCATGCATTTTATCACACATGCTAATAATCCTGGTTATGGCACTAACATTTTAATCATTTGTTCTCTGGGCTTGTTTCTCAAACAATTAGCACTAATGAATGGCCAAAATACCTCGGATCATATATGTCTAATTGCAGTCAAGAGCGGTTATTGTCCGCATGTACATTTCAATTCACCTCTGGGGATAATGTTTGTTAATTGTATTTCTTTATATAGCAAGTGAAAAAAGGCTGTTCACTCAAAAAGGGACTAAGTGTTCTCTTCTTTCCCTTTGTTCCCACAAGAAGCTAAAGTCACTTCAAGAGGCACTTAATCCCATCATCCATGGTTACAATTGCCTTACAGCATCAATCAAAAAGAATCTGAAGTAAAATGATGCAGCTATATTGTGTAATTAAAAGCAATTCAGGTAGTTATTACTTGGGGCATTTTCCAGGTCCAAATACTTAAAATGGCACTGCAGGGATTCTAAATACTGTAGTGTTTTAAATTTGGTGAACTACAATATCTCACAGAGAAAGGGAAGGAATATGCAAAAAAAAAAAATCTCCTAGTGTGTATTGTAAAGTGAAAGAAAAGAGGAGGAACAGCTAACGTTTGAAGTGACAAAATCTACAAGTCTCCATATAAAAGGGAAATAAAAATATCAAGAAGAGAGAAAAGGGAAGGAAAAAGAAAAGGACAGCAGTTTTCAAGGAAAAGGAATTCCTCGTAATTGTTAAAAAGTTAACATGTGAAAAAATGCTAACATTTCCTCAAATGGAAAACAAAAGCTCATGTCACAAGCTTTACCATCAGAATACAGGTCCCCAAAATCTTACTGCTCTCCTGGTGGAAATAAATCCGGGTAAAGCAAGCAGCTCTTCTTTAGAAAAAAAAAAAAAAAAGAAAAAGGAAAAAAAAAAGAAAAACACTTAGGTTGAAAGTGAAGAGCTATGATATTTACTTTTGAATAAAATGTAAGGGAAGGAACTTTACGTAACAACTGCCGCTAACCCTGATCCAGTTATGTTGAAATTAAAACTGGGGGGTTATCAACATACCAAACACTCAGCTTTACATTTTGATGTTTTCCTTTGTTCCAGACTCAGTATGGTCATTTTCCTGACCCTCAAAAAACTAATTAAGAAACCCCCCCAAATCTAAGCCCTTTCCAGGGCAGGCAGAAGCCACCAGCTCTCATGGTTTGAGATCTCTTGACAAGCAGTTTTCTTTACCAGGAGAGGCTTTGTCTGATTTTAAACTTCCCACCATAAGGCTGATACTATGTCTCACAGACCTAAGGTGAAGATTAATTCCCCTGAGGCTGATGGAAGACATAAAGGTATAAAATTGGCCTCCCAAAAGTGAAGAAGGTGAAAGAATAAACCCTAGCACTTCCTCAGCATCCTAAGGGAGACAGGCGGTCTGCACCCAGCTGCGGGGACTGAGAGCGGTGAGCTGAAGAAGCGCTCACAAAAACTCAGCGAATTAAGAAATTTAACCCCCGTAACAACCAGCTTTGGATATCAAAAGGGACAGATTGGAGGGGGTTGCTCCTGAGAGCACTTGCCTGCTGGAAAAACTGTAGCAGGGAGAAATGAAAAGGGGGCTTCCAAGTGACCTTTCACAAGCACTCACTCCAACTGATCAGGACACATTGCATTATAGCCAAAAAACAGAGAGCTGAACCAAGTGGGGAAGGAGAGCCCCACTGATCCAGAAAAAAAATCATGACACAGAGAAGTGTGAGTGGAAATGAAAACTAAGCACCAAATCCAAAGCTGCTGGAAAGTAATTTTAGGAAAAATATGTGTCTTTGTCTGCTATTTGAAAATTTTCCCTATCTCCAGTAAATCAATGTAAGTCATATAACTGGGCTCCAGAGAAAAGATTAATACAAGAAAGATGAGTACAAACCAGGAACTTACTGGCAAAAGCTTAAAATCACGGACCCCTAAGCCATAAAATGATAAAAGGCTATCATAGGTTAAATAGTTAACCAAACTTTCTCCTCCCACCAGCACTAAATGTAAAAAAAAACCAAAACGACCTTTTATTTACCCCACCATGTTCTTTCAACTGCATTTGACCCTGTTGTTTTGGTTCACTCTGAGCTCCATCATGCCTTAAATTGCTTTGACTGAAGATCAGGCATTTTTTTCTTCTCAATTCAAAATGGCCAAATTAGACAGCGAGGATAAAAATAAAAGGACCACTGGCTTCTCATATTACTAACGTGTCCTGTTTTCAGGGCAGCAAAAATAGCCTGTTTGTGAGGAAGAGGAGAGTGCTACGGTTCTTTGACTTAAGAAGTGAATTTTAAAAGAGATTTAAATAATGGCTCAGGGTGACAAGGGCTGCTGCTTCCTACTAATGGCAACAGGCTGCTCCTCTCGGGCAGCCTCTGTGTGTGTGTGTGTTTGCTATCATCCAAGGTTAATTGGTGTCCTGTCTTGGGGAGCTTTAGCATATGTGGCATACAGTTGAGGCTTTGCTCCCTTCCTTACGGTGTGGATAACCCTGAATCACTCATCATGCCCATAAAGTACTCTCGAGCCGAGCTGTACCTCGCTTTGCTTTTGCCATTGACAAAGTAGCTGGCTTCTTGGGATGCTTTCTGCTGCTTAATCAGACCCACAGCACTGCAGGGCACTGGAAAAGCACTCTCTCTGTAACACATTCACTTTGCCACTAAGGAACATGCAGTTAGGATAACAGTTAATTTCTCTGTCTTCCTAAATATAAAGATATAGAAATAAATGCTAAGTATGGACAGTTTTTAAGAAAATTTTAAGCGCTTTCATTTATTTAACTAATTCATTTTCTAAGTTGCATTTTAAAAATCTACAACACTGTAAAGAGATATTGCAAAATTTTGTCTAGCTGTATGTTTTTTTAAGCGAAACTCTTGCTTAAAACAGAAAACATTTTTTAAACAGAATTGCAAGTAGCAGCTGCAACAGAAATTTGCAACACATTTTAAATAACAAAAACATCCCACAATAAAGATGAAGATCCAATACCAACATTGAGAGATTTAGAAAAAAAAATACACATAAATTTGCCTTTTTTAAGGTATGCATTAAGAAGTAAGAAGATATTGCTTTGGATATGGAACGTTGATGTAGATTTGTTTTGATTTACTTGGGTTTGGGTTTTGTGTACAGACAAATATGCACCAAGTGTTATCAGAGCTGTATGGCACAAAGGAAAAAACATGCCTTTGGAGGTTAAGAATCTTCCAGTTGAGGGGGAGGACCACATATAACCAAAAAGCTGTCCTGGAACATCCCACGCCAAAATCTGTCTTAGGAAGTGAATATATAAAACCCACAAATCTGCAATGGTTGCCCTTTTATACAGTCAGACCCATCCTGGTAGCCTCTGCAGAAAAGCTGAACTTTGAAGGGATTCTTTATGTCACTGCAAAACCACTCTTGGTTCTTCCAGTTCTCCCCTCCATCTTACCATCAGGTACTTACTTCCCTTGCTCCTAAATCTGCCCCAGCCCTTTCACACACTGACTTTGCACCCACCCATCTCGGTGTACATGCACCAAAATTAGTAACGATGTTTGGGCATAATTTCTTTTCCTACTGAAGGTGTTTTCCCCCTCTTTTCTCCCCCACTGCCCTCCGTTCCCTCGGCGTCGGTTCCCACACCAGGACACCGGGAGCATCCCCACCACTGAGCTCCTGCAGCCCTGGCCACCGCCCAGCTGTGCGCGCATTGGCTAAATGCTGCAAGGTCAAGATCCAGAGCGGGATTCAAAAATTCCACGCTAATTACTGTGATTAAAGTCCGAGTCCCAGACTCATCCAAAGGCCCTGAGCAGTTTAGGAGCAGGCTGCTAATGAGTTATACACAAAGTAAGAAACAGGCACTTGATAAAGTCAGAATCAATAAAGTGCCATTCCTGCCTGTTAAAATGATCTTGCCATCCATCACAGAGAGTCACTATGTTCACCAGAGCCTGTGTAGGTTAGATATCTATGCATGGTGTGAGAGAAAAAGAAAACACTACAATCCTTGAAACCACTTCTGAATTATATCTGAGTTGAAATAAAATTACACCAAAGTTGTGACTGACAATTTTTAGCAGAAGGAAATGAATGGAGTGTCAATATACTAGTGCTGAAGAAGTCAGGAGAAAGGAGGCATTTGTCATCCACTTTGGGTCTTCCAGAATTTCTGATTTTTTTATTACAAACTGTTGTCTTCATAGTTTTGGTTGTGATGAGGATATTTTACAAACTGAAGGTCCCTTCACACTTCTAGGAATTTTTCACTGGTAGACCATATTTTATCTCAATTTGCAATTTACGTCAGTCTACACTTAGTCAAACCACAAGCATTTTGATGATTCCTGTACTTAGAAACATAGGTAAATTATAATATTATATAAAGCACAGACATTTTTACCGTATAACAAAAAGAAAACAATATTGCAGTCTTCTCTGCATTTTGAAACTGCTCCTGTAAACCCACTTGAGCATGTGCCTAGCCCAGAGAAATCAAAAAGACTAGTCAAACACTTACAGTTAAGCATGTGCTTAAGTGCCTCCAGGACTGGGGATTAATTTTGAATTATGAAACTGTTCAATTTCCATGTGTTCTTAGGCAATACATAGGTCAACCCGCTTTTTTCAGGTTTTTGCACAGAGACTTGTGCAAAATTGAGACTTAGATGTATATGGACGCAATCCAGGTGGTGAATATCTTTTAAACAATATAAAGATGCTCAATTTCAGCTGGTGGAAAAAACCAAACTTATATGATATTTTCAGAATAAGATTAAAAGTAAAAATATTATTTATGTTTAGCCAAGTATTCTGTAGAATTATTATGTGGAGGAATTACTAATTCAAAGAATTATTTTGTATTAAACTAGACTTATTCAGAATGTTTTCTGCACCAAATAACTGAGCAGTGAAAAACAATTTAGCAAGCAATTAGTAAATATTAAATCGCTGAAGAACAGAACTATAAAACTACAATGCACTGCAATTACATCCAAAAAAAGAAAATGTTGGAATTACATCAAAGCTGATGCAATATGACAGAAAAAAAGAACGAATACACAATGCTTTTAGTTCAACAGCAACTGTGGCCACACTAATTGAAAACCAACTGCTCCCTGGCTTTGAATACAAGCCTGGTGGAAATTTAAAAATATTTCCTAAACGGACAATAAAGAAGAACACTTACAAATCCTGCAGTGCTCCAGGCAACACTTAACTTTGGAAATGTCTACAGGCAGAAATACTACCCTGCAATATGGCTCAGGATGGCACAAACAAGCATCTGTGTTTATTTTTTAACTAGTGGATTTATAAGAGCAATGAAATCCCTACATAAGCATTTTATATTGACCTGATATGGACTTACTGTTTTAACCAGCTTTTTAACTAACTCCACAAGTTAATAAAGGCAGCTACATGAATCCTTACTGCCTACACATTAAGATAAGAAAAACATTCATTAAGCAATATCCAGACTGTTTTAATTACAGGAATATCACTCTTATTTGTAGTATAATGTTCGTTAAGTACAGTATAACATTTTCTTAAAATGCCCCAGAGGCAGTTAAACTCTTGATTAGCTATTAAAAAAAAAAAAAAGAAATCTCCCTTAACTTCAATCGCAGGAGTTAATGCCTACTGCAATGAAATTCCAGCACTTATAATCATGCAAAAATGTCATATGAAAATCTTATTAACCATGAAAACATTATATAAGATCAAATGAATCTTCTATGCTGTTAGCACTACTCAATGTTAGCAAAATGTTGGACTTTTTCTATGCTGATTGTGGTAGTAACAATAATAAGCCCAGCCCTACTTCCTTTGAAAATGACATCAATTGAAAACATGCTCTTATTTTATTAATTTCAAAATATAGCAAGGAATGCATGAAAATTCCGACTTCTATATTTTCATGCCTTTAACTACATCTCTGTTCTATTATCCAATGTTAAAGCATACCAAACTAGAAGCAGTGGGTGGATTAAAAAACATTATAAAGACAGAACCTTCATGATCTCCAGTAAATAAACACTATTTAGGTGCTTTACTACGCAATAATGAAACTTCCTTTTTTTCCCTGCCTTTTCCAGTACATTACAAAATTTAACATTATTACTGTTATTGTACAGAGTACAATGAAATATCTATATTTTCTTCAGTATTTATCCTGCATCTGCCCCTTATTTCATACAGCTCTTGAAAAAAAAATTTGTTCATATTTTATTTGCTAAGACCACCAAGCATTAAAAAAATTGTGAACAACATGATGCATTAAAAATTGCAGTATTTTAAAAATACATATTGAAACATTATTTTGTGGTTCTGTGTCTTTGACTTTGTATTTTCAAGCTTTTTCAAAGACAAACATTTTCTTGAAAAGTAAAAAAAAATGAAAGGTGAGATTTCAGGAATCAGGACTAAAGGAAATAACAAATACAGTGACATTAATGATAAATAGGTGAAAGCTGTCAGCTCATTTTGATCTTTCACATAAGCAGCTGAAGGATAATTTTATTATATGGGAATGCCAAACCCTAACTCCAAAATGGCCCTCCAAAATCATCTCCTTAGTAAGGTCAGCAAACTAAAAATTGCAAATTTAGCACCCACCAGTGTCTTCAAGCTCAGCACCTCTCTATGCACAGAGTTCCCCACAGTGAGTGATCAGCATTTGCTACCCTGAAAGGGACAAACCCCTCCCTCCACTGAGCTGCTGGGTCAGGTCCTGCCACCCCCATGGGTGCATATTTGGGGGGAGTGGTCAAAGCCCTGGGTGCACCTTTCAAGGGCAGATTCAGCCATAATCCTCCCCCTGGCTCAGGCAGTTCCTGATGTCCCTTGAGGAGGTGAGTGTACCTGGGGGAGATGAACCCCATCCCAGGGTGTCCCCAGCAGGGAACCAATTTCAAGGAACACATCGGTCATATCATGACAGCCTGTCCTCCCAGGCACAGCCTTTGTTGTGTAGGCAAGCTCAGAGACCATAAAGGTGCTGAACCTACCATGCAGATAATATGAATGTGTAATGGGGGATAAACATTAGCCAAGGAATACATTTTAACATGAAATCAGAAGATTACTATAGCTTTTTTTTTTTTTTTTAGCCCTATTTCTAAGACACTTTTATAATTTAATTCTCTGAACATTTTCACAGAACTCCTCAGATTAGCTTTGCCACATCCCAGGAAACTCAGAAACCTGTCCTAAAACCATGGCTCCCAGGTCCCTGTTTCA
Organism: Molothrus aeneus; assembly: GCF_037042795.1. Lineage (NCBI taxonomy): Eukaryota > Metazoa > Chordata > Aves > Passeriformes > Icteridae > Molothrus > Molothrus aeneus. Next base: position 77,739,205 of record NC_089647.1, on the reverse strand, counting down.
GATCCCCCTCTGTCAAAGTCCCATCCCATTTGAGGCTCAGTTCATCATCAACAATAACACTTAAATAAAATAATCCAGACTGAAAGTCAGATGGGGTGAAAATCAACTTCTCTGCAAATCAGAATGATTTTATTTTCATGAACAAAAAAAAAAAAGACAAATTATCAGGTAGCAGCTCTTTTTGGGGGCACCTGATTGGCCTGTGCAAGTGCAAGTGCAAGTGCAAATCCAAACGCTATTATTTTATGACATGCCCTGTGGAAGTTTCTTATCTGTATTTTTCAGGTGAGATTACTTTTGTGGTTATGGTTGCTATAACATATATTGTCTGTGGCCAGTGAACACATGAAAAGGCCCACTGACACTTTGGCAAAGCTGAAGAACCAAAGCTTCTCCCCTCACCAGCAGCCTTGTTCCACAGACATCGCAGACATCGCAGTTCTGTTAAATGGGGATTTCCTGTCTCACTGCCTCACAACACACATCTTCATCATTGGTTCCCCTCTCCTAAAACTAAATTTTAGAAAACAGCCTTGTCCTTAATGGCTGCCTAGAGGGGAGCAAAGAGACATTAGAGAGGAGAAGTTGGCAGAGAGGGAAGGGAAGAAAGAGACAAGAAGAGGTCACCAAGCACACAGCTTGCTTGGGGGACCCATGAAGAAGAAATTCTTCCAACTTAGTTTAAGAGTGAGGGTTTTCTCCTCTACATTCTTGACACAGGCTGTTAAATATTTATTTAAAAATAAGTGAAGAAGAAAAATCCACTTCCTCCCTTGCAATCTGCGCATATAAAGAAAATGGCTTTTAGCTCATAATGATGGTACATTATAGATAAGCAAAAGTCCTGGATTACAGGAAAATAAAATCTATAAGGAGAAATAGGATTAAGTCTACTTCCACATAACAGCTTTTATGACATTTAAATGAGCAGCTGTGTTTCTTTAAGTAAGTGTTATAGCATTCCACATCTGTATAAAAACTGAATGACAGACAGACTTTCTCAAGTCACTGATATATAACCTTGTGAAGATAAAAAAATCCCTGTGAAAATGTATAAAGGCATTGCTTGGCTTTCCTTTAAGTCTTCCTTAACAACCTGTGTCATGAATATAGGTTTAGGCTTAAGGAAATAAGGCAGTTAGATCACATATGTCTTTTGTCCTGTACTGAACAAAGAGAAAAATTATTCCATTACTGAATCAGCCAACCTTTTTTCTTTGGGTAACATTTTAGATATACTTTAGTGTAAAGGCCTTGAGATACATTTTAATTCTGCAGTGCATGCCAGTCATCTGTAAGAACATTAAGAAACAGTACCTCCCAAAGTTGCTATTATATATAAGAAATTTGGATGGTTTGAACCAGTTTTAGTTTCACTTGGTGCTGTGCTTGCCATCATCTGTTTCCTTGCTGATAGGAAGAAGGTTATGGATGTCTCAATTTTTATCTTCTTCCTGAATAACAGTTTAGTTGAGCTGATGTCTCAGTAACAGCAAAATTTGTTGACAGAGATTAACATCAGATATGGTGAAAAAAAATTGTGGCATATTCACTTTCTTCTCTAGAACACATCCAGCAGGCAAAGCCTTCCTCCCTTTTTTTGTGCCATTTGTGTTTAAGGGAGAACATGCAAAACAATGACCTCACTTGTTCTGTGTGCAAGCAAGAGCAGAATGTGAGACACCAATCAGACATTAAAATAGGCCCACCCTTAAAGATAAGGTTTTCTTTTGGCCTGCAGCCACTATAGTCTGAGATGATAATTTATATGTGTGCCTGCTTGTGTTTATATATTTGTGTGCCTTTATATATCTATCTACATACACAATCTATTTATGTATTTTTGCACATATAAATGTACATATGTAAGTGTTCATATATGTACATGTGTATACATGTATGTACATAAGAAGACTCAACATGGCATAGTGGAACAGCAGCACTGATCAGTGGAAAGTGGCAAAAAAGAATTGACTTCCATAAATCCAAGGAATAATAAAACTGGTTTTTTTGCCCAACTTTTAGTCTCAAACATTCCTCATACTTTGCTGGAATAAACTACCTGTTCCTGCATCTCCAGCAAAGGCATTAGAGTGGGAGTTCTCCAGTGGAATACAGAGTTTCCCCAGCACCCCAAATGTACCAGACTGAAGGCTGTTCCACCATTACTTATGGATGGCCCTGCCTTGCTTTTGCAAGACTTGAGGTCTTTGCATCACACACTGCATCCACACACTGTGGGCATCCTGTGCATCTTGCAAGTTCAGGTGTGACCCTGCATATTTACAGCTGCTGTAGACTGAAGCTGCGTCTCAGTGAGCCAAAGCAGTGCTGCCCCTCACGTTACTGCTGTATCCCTGCCAGAATAAACAAGCCACAAGTGACACTCTTTCTTTCCACTTCATCTCCTAGAGCTCAACATTTTTATCCCTGAAAAAGTGAACACTCCTATCCTCTTTTCCTTGACCCTGCTCATACTAGTTTGGAGGTGAAGGAGGGGATTTAGGGGCTGTTTCACCAATTCTCTACCAGTATTTGTTAATAGAGGGGAAAGAAAGACTAATGGCTAAACCAGGCATTTACAGCAGTAGCCAGAGACATTAAACTGAACCACAAAAGAGGGGGTTTGGGAGAAGAGATAATAATTCTTTCCTTTTTTCCTTTTTGAGAAGCACCAGGATAAGGTGGAGCACACTCTTGACATGAGTATCTTAAGGGTCTTTTCCAATCCAAATTATGTTCTCTTTCCTTCTCCTAAGGGCCCAGTCTGGGCTGTGAAAACCGCAGCTGAGGCCTTAGAAAAACAGACTCTGTTCCTGTCCTAAGCAGATAAAATGTAAATTGTTCTCCCACCATGACAACAGTCGTACATGCTAACTTGCGCATTTTGAAGATGTTGATAGATTTCAATCCACAAAAAGTATATTATAACTATTAGTAAGTACCTTATTTCATGGCTCTGTGGCTTATATATTAGTTTGAAAAATAAATAACCAGTAGTTAAGTTGCATGTGGTTGTAATTATACTAATCTTAAAATAGTCTGTTTCATTATTTTCTAACCTCTGCAAAAATGTTCCTGTTATGAAGAAAACAAACAGAAGACAGATTCTAGACCAGGACAGACTGAATTAAGGAGAAGTAAAGATAAAAGAGGTTGGAGAGACAAATAAGGTTGCAGGTGGCTGCAGTATATTAATTACCCTGTTATTTTAAAAGACATTCACATCTTGATTCAAAATACACTTTTATTACTCTCTACACCTTTTCCATTGCTTAGAAACAGCAATCAACAAACCAATGTTTAACCTACCACAAGGAATATTAGGGTGGCTTTGAAAACAGGGAAGATGGAGAACTTTGTAAGACTGTGCATGTTTGAGGCCCAGTAAGGAAGAAGCCTAAAAATCATCTACAGGAGGAAGAGAATGAAAGGGTAATTGTAAGCTGCAAGAAGCTTACAGGTCTGGCAGAGTAATGAAGTGAAGAAAGCCCAGGACCAGGGCACCACACATACAAAAACCTGAAGCTGACAACAGGCAACAGGCAGCTCTAGAGGTCAGTCAGAGCAAGAGAGTCCTGAACAGCCAGCACACAGCAAAGCAGGATGGCCCAGCTGGCCAGGAGAGGGGTGACAAACGCATAGGGCCTTGGTGAGATGGCCCTGGGCACCACAAGGAGTTTTAGGTTTGTGCAAGTGGCAAGGCAGACTCTGCCAGGATATGTCCCCAGCCGAGCCACCACAGAAGACAAGGAAGGAATGTGGGAGAGATGAGCAAGGAAAGGAGGTGACACCATGGAAAGGAAACCACACCATCAACCAGGGATGCAAAAAAGAAGATATAGTAGGCATTCACTTAGAAAGTCTGAAGAAAACAAGGTCAAAGGCAAGATTAAAAGAGCAAGGTGAAGATGTAATTTAAAGATAAAAAAGGGAAAAAAAAGGAAGAGGACAAGGTCAGTGTAGATTTTGTTGAGGGAAGAATCAATGAAGCAGAGACTGAGGAGTCTCTTGATTCAGCATCAGACACAGAGAAGATGTATTAACTCAGGGCACCCAGCTGTATCACTTAAGGAAAACAGGTAGAGTGGCATAAGTCTTTGAAAAATGAAACAGCGGAAAGAGGAGTCAAGGATGGGAGCACCAGGGAGGAAGAGGAGGAAGCAAAAAGGAGACAGTGGGATCTTGATTCAGCCAATAAGCTGAGCCTAATGTGAAGAGTCTGAGCACTTGTGTAGTATCACTTGACTAACCACCACTGTGAACCGGGGCCTGGTACAGGAGCCTTCCAGCAAAAGACTGGGGAAGATGTGTAAAACACACAGAACACAATGGTTCAGCATTGAGAATGGAAACGAAATGGGGACTTCGATGGTCATCCCAGAAGAAGCTCTTCTGAAACCTTTTAAGTGTGACCTGTCACCTCACTTCATAAAGAAAACAGAAAAATATTTTTACGTGGCCTACACACTGATTTCCTGTACACAAGCAATCATTTTAATTTAGGCTTCTAGATTATTTTGCCAGCACTTAATGTTGCATAAAAATAAAGAAACTTAAGCTCCCTGCAACGCAGTGCAAGTGACTGAACTTCCTTTCAGTAGCCAGAACTGCATCTATTAAATGTGTGAAATGCTAAAGGTAACAGTGTCCAACAATAGAAAATGAAGCAAAAGGAATTTAGACCAACCTCAGGAACCAGTTTGCCAAAATTATGGGTGAATGCTAAGGAAAAAGGACAATTAATACAGGGACAGATGGCTAAGCAAAAACAAAAGCCATTATCTAAAACCTGGCTAAGGAAAGCTTAGCAACTGATTGTTCAACAGAAGGAATTAAAGAACTCAATTAAATATAGTGTTATCAATAGTTTGGATTGTAAGGAATAAGAGAGTAGAGGACTTGTTGTCATTTGTGGCAATATTAAATTCTTTCTGTGCTCACATTAAATATTAAGGTGCTCAAGTTTTATATAGAAGCAGACATTTCTCATCCTTGTGAGAAGGTGGGTTATAGAATGCAAACAAACTCTAGGCCAGTAATAAAAGCCGTAGTGACTTGACAAATCTTAGAAAACATAACAGTGTTCTGCAAGTGGTCTGCAGCTCAGGAGATCCTGCTGAAATATGACAGTCTTTCCTTCCCCTCTTGATTCCCCCCTGAAACATGCCTGCATATAGTCCTGGAAAACCATACTCAGGTGAGATGGGCAGACTTTGGCTGTGTCCCCATGGGGGTGAAAGGCTACTCCAGAACAGCAGCATCATTTTTTGAAGGTGCTCCACCTGAAACACATCAGCTGACAGCCACAACTGAGCAAGAGTTGGGAGAAAAGCACGGGAAGTGGTACAAGAAGATATGTCCCACATGTGTTTAGAGTCATGCCAGGATAGAGATCTGCGACCTCTGGCAGCTCTTAGCAGAGGGAGGGTGCAGAACAGGCTCTGAAAATCCACTGGCATCACCACCTGAAGTGCTCTCTGCCAAGCAGCCCATGGAAAATTGCATCTGGGGGAGTCTCAGCTGCTCTCATGCTAGGAGCAGGCACATGCATTGCAGTCAAATCACTTGGTCCCATACAAAAAGAATTAACTCCAAATAAATGTCTGAATCTCTGCCTGCAGCCTCAGTACAAACATTGACTCCCTCAGGGGAGCACTCCCTGAAAAGTTGCACAAGTAATGAAAATGAAGCCTCCTAACAGCTTTACACAGCACAAAATGATGGCTAAACCTGTCTGCCATCACTGTCTGGTACGAACAGTTTGAACCGATAGGCCTCACTCATACGTGCAAGCCATGTTTGGTTCTTGTCAATACTTTAGCAGTACTTTAATTATTGTAGTAATTAGTTGACATGCATTGTTTCAACACATCACATCTCCATGGTGGCATCATCAGTTTGTAATAGAGGCTTCTTTAAGAAAAGAAACAGCTTCCTAATTTTTTTCATTAAAAAAGTTAATAATTACAGGAACACTGACAGTGTTGCTATAGTTACGACTATATCAGCCTTTCACTTACAACTCCCCGTTTTCAAGGGTCAATAACTCAGTTGTCAAAAATCCCACTGGGCAGTAGCCTGACACATCTTAGACATAAATGAAACAACTGCATAAATAAAAATCAGCTGTTACACTCTTGTGAACATTTTGAATCAAATCACTCTTTCCATATGATATTTTGAGCATCCAACAGTAGGTTTTGTGGCTTTTTTTGTATATATTTTTTGGCAGTCTGCTGGTCCTTTAGGTGCCCCAGCGGTTTCGGCAGCTGCCAGAGGGAAAGGAAGAAGAGCCATCACTTTTTCCTCCAGCCATTTCATCCCATCCCACCAGAAAGGAAGCAATTCTGGATGCGCCCACTATGGTCCCAACAAAACTTCCCCAGGATTTTCAGGCACAAAAGCTTCACACGCATGTGCAGCAGCTGGATTACCACAAAAGACCATAACGGCCCTAAGAGCCGTTACGGTATATCAAGTGAGTAAACCGAAAACTAAGAAGGATTTACACAATGACCATAGTGGCTCCCTGGGAGCCGTTACGGTCTATCAGGTCAAAAATCCACTTTTCAAAGAGCGCCTAAATATGTGTATACCCAACAGGGCCTTGAATCTCCAGAGCAACTATCACACACATTTTCAAAATCAGCCGGGGAAGAGAAGGGAGATTACACCCAACAACATAAAGAGAAAATTTTTTTACAATGAATAAAAGACATATCATGCAAATTCTAAAGACCTACATTTAAATGGAAAGAAGTGCATGTTAAGTTGAGAAATAGGACACAACATGATTTCTTCATTGTCAAAACAGGTCCTTTGAGGCTCTTTCCTCTTTTTCTTTTTTAATGAAAAAGGAAATTTCCCACCAAAGCCAATCACTTTAAAAAAATTAAAAGTTAGTTTTCAATAAATACAGATATAATGCAATCACAGCTGGGTTCTGAATTGCAGTTCTGCTGCATTTCAAGTCTCTAGTCACGGCACAAGTTGGTAACAAGGCTCAGCTTTGCCTTCCTTTAATTCTCTCCCATTGTGTCACGAAACAAACAAGTTACTCAAGACAGTAATTTTCTCCGTAAAAGTCACGTCTATTTTTTTCTAAAAAGAAATCTGTAATAAATCATCAGCCTACTTACTTTTTCTTCTTCCCCTTCCTTTACATGACATATTTGTTCCTGCAGCAAACCTTGCAAGAGAACACTTTCTCTCTATGACCTGAGATAACGGTAATGTTGAAAGAATGGCCTCACTTGTCAAAGATTAGAGGGCTGTCTGCAGCCTACACTCGTCTTTACTTCAGCCAAATAGGCCCAATAAATGCTAATACTCAGCATGACGCATTGAGAACGCTAAGCCTCAACACTGACTAAGAAGAAAGTATCACAAATTTACTGAAATTATCTATAGCACAATAGAGAAGAGAAGGAATTAATCAAAGTCTCTCTCTTAATGCAATGCTTGATTGAACTATCCCAATCCCTTTTTAAATAGGATAACCTAGTGGCAAGTGACCCCGATGACACATCCTAGAGAGGTACACAAGTACCACTTGTTCGATTTTTTTTCTTTTATGACCTCATTAAGAAGGATTTTGAAGATTGTTCCTGAGTATGAGAACAAAGTGTCTGAAGATATCTCTAGCTTTTTATGTCTTTAGCCTTTTGCTGTTGAAATGGATTTTGAACAAGTGTTTATAAACTAAGTACATGCACAAGCAAAAAAGAAAATTCCACAAAAATGAAATCTACTGAAGCTACCTTACTTAAATGCAAAGACTAGCTAAGTCTCCAAGAAACAAGAAAGTTTTGCCAAGATGAACTCATGATTGCATCTACCCCCCGCCCTGTACTCCCTCTCTCTCCTTTCCTGTTATAGACCTCATTAATTAGATTTGGCGGCAATTTTCCCTTCCTTATCAGGGAAGACAGAGTCTGCCAAATCTGCTAGTGTGAAAATACTCCATCGCCAGTAACATTTTTTCCTAAGTGTTTGTTGATTCCACGCTTGGATTTAATATCAAGGATTATATTTTATAACCAGAAACAAACAAACAGATTTATAACTGAAGACTGAAAGGCAAACAGCAGAAAAAAAGCAAGCCAAGTACTGAACCTAAATGTAGCATTTTTATTGACTTCTTAGAAACCAAATAACCTGGCATATTAGTGTGTGCATTCTGCAACAGACATTCAGCCCCATTGTACTACTTAGAAGAGAATAAAAAGAAACCCTACTGTTTGAAATCCAGCGGAACATCCCCACAACAGAGCACAACTGTTCCCTCATGCATGAATGGGAAGGAGATGAAAGAAAAGATGGACTTCTGAGGTACAGCAAAAAACAAAGACAACAAAAGTGCTGATCATGAGGGAATGACACAACTCATTGCTGCAAAAAGGATGAGAGAAAGGAGCTCAAACAATGGTGCAGACAGCTAAGTGACATGTAGAAGAATTGAAAAATCTACAGAAGTGTCTTTTCTTTCCACACTTGACGAGAAACAATTAAATGTTGGTACATCTGTCATAAAAAAGATAATTGAAACCTGTTACCATCATTATAGACGGTAACTTAACTACCAAAACTGTAACTGTCCAATTAAGTGTTGCCCCCTCTGTTATCTATACCACTTGCTAAAATGAAAAAACCCTTTAAAGCTGGTGATTATTTACCCCCAGTATAGTTGTTACAAGCCATGGAGCTGAACTAGCACATTTTATCAGGTGGATATTTAGGCTACAGGGTACCTACATCTATTTGTACACACACAGATGGGGGAAGGCAGGCACACATGGGTGCATGCGGGCTCACATGTGTGAGCGCACACATTCATGCACTTGCACTCACACACCCACCAGTGAGGACAAATTTTGCAAACAGATGAGGTTTTTGACAAGGAATCCAAAAAACCCAGATAACTGCCAGAAGGCTCACTAGGTGTTTCCTCCCCTGAAGGTCCACCAGCCTGCGAAAACAGCACCGTGCTAAACTAATCCACCGACTGTTGCTACTTGCTTGATAACGTGCAACACTCCACAAAACTGCAAAGCAGTTATTGACCCTGTCAGAACACCTGATTAATGGATAAATGCTGTAATTGATTAGCAGAGCAGTGTGAATTAAAACAGAATACAGCATCAATAATGAGCCACTGACAAAAGGTAGCTGACATAAAATGTAAAATGGTAGCCTGCAGCCATAAAATGTAAAATGGTAGCCTGCAGCCATATCTCATCAAAGACATGCGTTTCTTAAAAACAGAAGAAAACACTACCCCTGAAAAAAACCCACAAGTGCGGTGTCCTGTTCTCTGCATTCTTTAGGCTTTTCTCTTGGTAATGATTAAACCACCAGCAAAATGTTATGGGAACTACTCGAGAATCCACTTCATACATCAAGCCAGGCAAGGCAGTTAAATGACTGCATTATCCTCTGGGCTTCTCTATCCTTAAAGAAATTCACTGCTCTCCATTTTATCCCGGTGAACTGCGATTTTGGAGTGGCGCCGGGCGCATCCAAGGCTGCCTTCAGTGGGGTGCACAGGCAAATCCCACAGTTCATAGGTACACAAGGGAGCCCCACAACGGTGTCACACTAAGGAGACAACTTGGAGCTACAATCATCACATTGTTACACTTGTTTTCCATTCCCTTAAGGGCCTCAGGAGGCCAAATGATCCTACTTTTGTTCCTTTTTCTTTCTGATTTAATCCTCCTCTAAGGCCTTACATTATGCCTGACACTATATGAAATAGATTATATAGATTTCATACAGCACCCTCAAACACACGCGTGATGTTTCCCTGCTGTAGGAAAGGGAGTTTGTAACACAGTGTCAGAACCTTTCATGGCACCTATCTTGGTATTCCAGCTCTTTAGGCACCCTGCATTACTCTGTGCATTAGGCAAGTTGACACACCTAATGTAATGCCATCAGGCATATCAAAGCTGTCTTGGTACAAACAGAAAAAAACATTAGCTTGAGTTGAGCACTTAATGCAATTACGTTGCTCTGACTTCCTGAGCTAGCTCACTCAGAAGTAATTTAAGCTTTTCTACATGACACTGTATTGTACCCAGCAAACACAGCCTCTGCTCAAAATGGTTGTTGCTACCAGGGAAGTCTCTAGGAAGTCTCTATATGTCATTTTCCTCCTTAAAATAAAACTCAGAAATTGTTAAACTGAAGATCCGTGCTTTTGATATGAAAAATATGAATAATGAAAAGTAGCATTATTCCCTTGCAATAATTCTCTCAAAATATGTCAATCTGATGCCCATTTTACATTCCTCTGCAAAGCATAATGTATTTTTCTAGCAGTTCTGCAAATTCACAGATATATATTCAGAGATATACTCCTTTGGAAACCCACATCTTTTTAGGACAATATTTTCTTTTTTTTCACCAGCTTACCATTCTACTTATTTTGGGGGCAGAATGATTTTTCTGCTTCCCCAGCTGCTTCAGGACTGCTGCCTTTTCAGTGGCAGCACAACTTTTTCAATTTAAGTACTTTACCAGTTCGGAAGCAGATTTCATTATATCTCTCATCGGTAATCTAATGCATTACCAGTGTAGGTGATCCCTGTTTATCAACCAAGAAAATCAGGTATTTCCAAAGATAAAGCCTGGTATCTTTAGGCTGGAAGATCTGCCTCTCTCCCTTTAATGACCTAACAAGAAGTTACTCTAACAACTCGCACTTTAAAAGCTACAGCTACATCACAAGACTTCTGTCTTAGCAGTTTAAGATAATTGCAATTAAGGAGGTTTTTAACCCTTTCTGTGGTATTCCGGTGTCCTCTGCAGCTTCCTATGGTATTCCTGTAGTTCCTATGGTATTCCTGTTCCTCTGCAGCTCTCTGTGAGGACCAAGGGACGGAGAAACAAAGTGTGCTCTGATGGGTCCCCTCCCTACTGCAGAACATCTCCAGCCCAGCAGGAGCTCCCTCACAGGCACCTCTTTGTCCTAAAACTTGGCTGGACAAAAGGAGGGGCAGGTCACTGTGCACATGAGTTTGTTCCAGGGAAGGGGATCCTGGGTCTCCCTTATTGTCCATGTTCTCTGAGAAGTCCTGTGCTCCAGAATACCAACTGGTTTGGGGAGAACTGAGGCACAGGTACATTTCTGCTATATAAAAAGATATTGGCATTTCTTTCTTGTGGAGCTTCATCAGGAAGAATAATGGATCCTGGATCAAAAAAGCAAATGGCTGAACAGTTTGGGCATTTTTGGAGTCTGAACCTGGTCAGAGTGATGGTGAGACTGAGCCCAGCTCTCAGTGCCAGGGCAGGTGGGGTAGCACTGGAATGTCAGAAATATAGGCACCAAGGCACTCCTTTAAAAAATGAACAAGGAGACCTGCTGACAGCTCAGCTATTTCCTGGAATAACTGCTTTACTTACCTGACTCTAGAGAGCTTGCTAGTGCTGGATGCCCGGTGCTGGGGGACAGCTGCCCGTAGCCCTGATACAGAAGCTTGCAAGCCATAATAGGAGAGCTTACACTGTCTATAACCATGTAGAAAACACCAGCTTTCTACTGCTTATTATCACATCCAAACAGTTTTTACAGAAATGAAATCTTGTCTCCTTTCCTTAGCTATTTTTATATTGTATTGTAAAATATGAAACCTGGTTTCAGCCTAGAAGCATTCTAAAAAGTAACCTAAAAATACCTCCAGCAGCCCAAAAAGAGGAGCCTACCTTAAAAAAAATACTGACAAGAGACAAAGTTACATCAATTTCAATGGAAGCAGGATTAGGCCCTTTAACATTTTTCTTTTTTTTCTTTTTTTTTTTTTGGGGGGGGGGTTGGGGGAGGGGATGGAGTGTGCAGGGGAGAGGAGAGACGAAACTCTGGCAGCTGAAGGTTCAGCTTGATCCTCAGAAATTTTAAAGAAGACATTCTTCTCCACAGCTATTGTCAGGGCTGGAGACAAAAGTAGAGGCCCTTCCAGCTGCTGAACTCAGCCAAAAAGCCATTTGTAACTCCTGCAGAGCGGTGCTTTTATAGGTCAGGGCATACTCCAAAAAGATTTTCTCTCTTTTTCATTCTCTTTTTGGAAGATTTGGTTAGGACCCAGAAACTTAGCTCAGAAATAAGCAAAAAACATTTCAGCAGATTACAAAACAGCTGTAGAAAGATCTCCAAGTGCATTGTTTTAACACAAACACAGTTTTCTGATTTGGAATTACCTTTTACTAGTTGGTGTGCACACCTGAAGCAGTCATCACTTCTCAGACATAGTTGACCATGAATTTTTGTTTGCTTTTGGGTCTTGAGAAATATTAGTGCATAGGTCAAAGAGGAATTTTGGAATTTAATTTTTCTTCTAGTCCCTTAACATCAGGAATCTGGAAAACAGTTTTAGCAAAACCATTTTACCAATTAGAAGGTGCTACATTTTTTTGCCTAATAAAACTCAGTCAGATTGGCCAGATGAGAGGGGTGCAAGGATCTGCAAATGAAATGTCAAGGTAAGAGCCTTGCTCTGTTTGCACACCCAGCTAGTGGGACAAAGTTTACTGGAATGTATGTCTGACTGCACTCTAAGGGCTGCTTGAGAATTCAGGCTTTAACTGAAATGGTGATTTCAGTACCTGGGGGACCAGATCCTCATCTAAAAATCCCTCCTGTCCCCCAAGAAAAGCAACTGGAACTATTTGCTACAAACAAGCAAACAAGAAAGGAATACTTAAACAGTACAAAAGGAAATGTAGTCAAATAGCGAGAAAAGAAGGAGATTTGAGAAGATTGATAGGACAGCAGAGCCATATACTTAATAAAAGAGCAGGAAACAAACCCAAGCATTTTATCAAAGGAGAATATTTTAGAAATCCACATGCCCAACATTCTTGAAAAACTGCTCTGGTAAAATTCCCACTGATTTCCATGACTGAACAGGAAAAAGAGAAATGTCATTAGCAAACTCCTGGTACACATTTAAAGAGAGCCATCTTGTTTAAATATATTTTCTTCCTAAGAGTCTGCATGGCTAAATCAGTGATAATCAGATACTTTCAGACAATGAGACCCTGCCAAACCCAAACAAATTCTCTGATGTGTGCAGGTGTTGAACATTACACTGGTAATCAGAGTGATTGCCTGGCTTATATTCATATTTACAGTGGTGGTGAATGAGCAATATTTGAGTGGGTTAGAAGGTGATCTTGGTACTTCTGCAAAATGAAAATATGGGTTTTGTTTCACCCCAAGTAATATTCCAGCTTTTTGTGCACTATTTTCAGTGCAAACCATAACTAGGTGCCCTCCTTTTGATATGTGCCCTAATTTCTTTAAAACATTTTGAATACCACCTCAAGACATTGTCTAACAGTAATTTGCACTTACAACTGAGCACATGCAAGAATAGCTCCAGAGATAACGAGAAGTCACAGCATGCACAGCAGAAGGAGGTTTCAAAACAATTTTGGGTTTTTTGTCGTTTTTGTGGTTTTTTACATGGGTAAATTAGGGTAGATAAATGCTGCAAAATGAGGTCTGCTTCTTCCAAAATACCCAAAGCTCTCAATTCACCAACTGAAGTCACACAGAAGTGAAGATCTTTTGGAAAGAGGATTTTCTGTTTCTAGAAGGTTACTGTGGATGAAAACTTGTGCCAGCTGTGGATGAAAACTGAATCAAGGCAACCATCAACCACTTTGAGAAGCTGATGGTGTGTTTGCAGGAGTTATTTAAAAATATCACACAAAATATTCTATGTAATGCTACCAAAATATATTCCAAAGTTAAAGATATATAACATGAATACTTTCCAAAGTTAGTTAGATATAATACTTTCCAAAGTTAGATATATAACATGAATTTACAAGATTTAGCCCAAATTGACTTGCATTGTTATCTATAATGTTTAGCCCCTAAATTTTAAATGTTTCATGTAGTATAGACCTTCTTAACTTACCACAGCTGCTCTGTTTTACCAATCTAGACAGTTTTTCAAAGCATATTGGCATTGCTCACACTGAACTCAGCCTGTCACATAAAGATGAACAGAATGTGCAGTACCTTAAATGAAATTACTTTATTACAGATCTCAGTTAATACCAAATCTATACCATGCAATCTTAGTAACATCACAGACCTTAGCAAACCTTCCTCTGGAATCCTCATGCAAAGTGGTGTCACCTGCAGCACACATCTAGCTAATGGGACAATACTAGCCAGTAAAATTTATTTCTTCTTTACATTCAGCTCCCCCTCCAATTTAAGAGTAAGCAAGTTGGTTCAAGAAAACATTTTTCTCCATTACATGCATACAACAAAGAACTAACACTCCTGTTTCCAAAAAGACTAAAGTTTGGGCGTAATCCAGAATAATGATCAGTATTTTTATGGATTTTGTATTATACAAAGGAGATTAAATTCTGTCCAGTGGATTTTATAGCAAACTTCTGTGCTGTAATTCCACCCTGGCAAATCTCTTTAGCATGTAGTTAGTAGTGGCATGAGAGACTAAGAGTTTGTCCAGGCTTCCTGCTTGTTTATTTGTTTGTGGTTCTGTTTGTTTGTTTAACACTGTGGAATTTTGTATAAAATCTATTCACAAATTAAGTAGGAATCTCAATGACTTTGTTCTAAAACTCTCTCCCCTCCCTCCACTCCTCAAAAAAGGGCTTCTGGATGAAGAGTCTTTCTCACTGGGTTCGCTGATGTCAAACTCAGTTCTTAGGTACTTGCCTCCAAAACAATGCCAAAGTAGGAAGTTCAAGAAGTCTTTATAATAAATTCCCAGTTATTCAGTTCTGCATTTGTGGAGTTTAATTGACGGAGACCTCTAATATGAATTAGAGGAAAAGTTCAGTCCTCATGCAAACTCATCTAGTAGCCACAGAGCTCGGACTGGACAGGTACTCTCAGTGGGTGCAAATAGTCTTTAATTTTTTACCCAATGATATTGGCTTTGTGGCATAATAAACTGGGTTGCTGTTAGTTGATTCTAGAATGAGAGAGTTTTTTTTATCTTCCGCCTTCAGGTCAGTGGGCTCACATTTTTGATGACTTGCAGTGATCTACGTACTTTTCATGTGCAGTGTGGAAGAGCTAAGTGACTCCCACATGAGCAACAAAAACTTCTTTTATGTTTCTGTAAAGAAAATGAATCACAGGGGACTCCAAATAAAGTTTTGCTTTTTAAAGTCTTCTTCTTTCTCAGACAAGACATTAAAATATCAAGGTGAAAGTACAAAGATCTTAGCAAAAACTACTGGGATTGCAGATCGATTCTCCTGAAAAGATGTTAAATCAGGGTTCCTTCGCCCCTCTAAAATGTCATAGAGCAACTTGTGGTGCAGCATTTTTTTTAATGTTCCTACCCTGCTTCTACCCTGAGTGTGCCAGGTTACTATCATATACCACGTTATTTTGATTTGTACCAGACAACTCTTAATTACTTCCACATAATTTTAGGCACACGTGCTCCGAACCCCGCTGCTTGCTTCTGCTGCTCCCACAGCACCTGCACACTATCCGGAGCCCGGGGAGCGGGGAGCTGTGCTGGTGGGGAGCAGACACGACCTGCCATCCCAAGGGCCACCTCTCCTCCCCTTTCAGCTGGCCCGAGGCGCGGGCTGAGCCCCGGAGCTGCGGTGGCACCTTCCCTGCCGGCTCTGCGGAGGGGAGCCGAGGGCAGACAGGCCCGGCACCCCGGCACGCTTATTTTCTTCCGCCCGCGTGCGCGGGTGCCAACTCCGGCATCCATAAAACTGGGTTACATCAAACAGACCAACCGCCGGCATCTCCCCATCATTACCCCCGACACAAGTCCTGACAAAAGGCGCTGCCAAGGCCTCCGCTGACAGCCCGAACAATAGCGGCCACAAAGGCCTTTTCTGCCTGCGCAGATGACATAAATCTGATGCTATAACGCCGGCGCGACTTCAGCTTGCTCCTTATTTATTTATTTAATAAGCCACTGTCATCCATCTCGGGAAGGTGGCTTCCAAACTCCAAATTAATCAAGCCACTGAATGCGAATTTCCATATTGCTCTGCCAAAGGTCTTCTCCACATCAATTGCTGGGAGAAGGCCCCCGTTGTGCTTTGGTGTATTGTGTGCGGAGCTACTGCTGCTGCTAAAAGCCACTCTGTTTTTAATAAACATGCATTGTTCTTTTTGTAGTAAATCCAGGAAATAATACCCAACTGGGAGTTTGGGTGCAGGCTTTTTTTGTAGCGTGAGCAAAGCAATGGATGCATTTTTCATGTCTGTTTGCATGGTGATGGCTCCATTTGTTATTGCTCAGAAGGTATTTAATTTTTCAAAAATATAAATTAAGCCAATATTGAAGCAATGCTTTCTTGTTTATCTTGGGAAACCCCAAGCTGAGCCCACTGATCCTGCATTTCTGTGTCGGTCACTTCACCAAACAAGAGCTTTGCTTCAGGTGCCCTGTTCCAGATATTTACCCGACTGCCAGAGCAGGGTTTTCCAGAGCACTATGGAAGAATTACATTGACACCTCTGAATTCAAAAAAATAAAAACCTCACTGGTTTAACGGAGCCAGGATTTTTTTAGTTTGCATTTTAAGATTCTTTAGTCAACTAAGTATCAGGTATTGAGCCTACACAAGTTATGTTTCCTTTAGGCAGTCTGTTGATAAAGAGGCAGATCCCCATGGAATGGTTCATCACTGCTGTCTCAGGGATGGGCTGAACTACCTTCCTGAAGAAAATCATGATTTCTCTCTTTAATAAATACCTACCACCCTGTATTGTACAAGCTCAACCAACCTCTGCTGGCAGAGAGGACAAGGAGAAGGGTGGCCCCAAGATGGCAGGAAAAAAACAAGAAGGGTGGCTCTCACGTGAGGTGGTGACCAGAGGGACTTGTACATGTGGCTGCACAATGGCCCTTTGGACAGGTGTGTATCACAGTCCAGGCACTTTAAAAATGCTCCTCAGTGGCACAACAGGAAAGGAAAACAAGAGACAGGTCAACATCAAGAGCGGAAGGGAGATTGATAGGGCTCTTTCATCTGCTGTATTTGAGCACATATATGATGCTTTCCAGGGTTTACAGATGTAGAAACAGAACTTATCTGTCCCACAACAGCATAAAGACGGAAGTCTTCTGTCAGATGTTTTTAAATTAGAAATATTTAATAGGGAGTTTTCACTAGAAACTGAAGATGAGGCCTCACCTGTTTTTCATGAGGGATAATATTTTGGAAACAAAACATGCAAAAGGCTATAAATAGTGCAATTAAAAATTCCTTCTTCACTCAGCTAGTCAGCTTCCAAATTTGCACAAAATTTTAGTAGTGTTTTTGAGAACAAAGCCAAAAATATCTCTGAATAGTTGCATTGCAAGACAACAAAACAGAATACAGATGGCACTCATAATATGAATAGAGTTTGATGGACAATAATAGGCACAATAAAATCTACCAGTGAACCAAGAGATGAGATAATTATAGGTATGTTCATAGTATTTTAAACATTTCTTTTCCATGAAATAGCAAGAGTAATTTGTCAACTGGATATTCTTACTTGACTAAACTTTTCACTCCAGAAACAGTAGTCTCAAACACTGAGAAAGGAGTCACAAACACTAATAGATAGCATGTTTCATACTTCTACAACCTTAGAAAAACCCAGCAGATAATATCAGATTAAGTTCCACAGCGTATCTCAAATGAAAAGTAATGCTCTTCTAATGAGGATTAATTATTTTCCTTTGAAAGACAGACAGTGAAGAAGCTACCCAGAAGCTCCTGCCCAGAGCAAGAGCTGGGATTCCCATGCTGGGCTCAGGCTCCAGAGGCTCAAACACATGACAACCCACAGGAGGGACTTTTACAATCAACTAATAGCACACCTTTGTTATCCCTGCAAACAGGCTGCTTGGTTTCCAAGATCAGAAAATGGATGGGGGCAGAAACTACAAAGAAGCCTGAATTTGCAAAAGAGAACAGGTCTGGGGAGGAACCACCTACATCCCGAGCTGTGCTTTCAGACTAGTTTTGCTTTTTATACTGTGAGTCTTCTGTGGAAAGAAGTAGTCCTTCTGTGACAGCAGTGGGAATGGGTATTGCCCAGCAACCTGTGAGACTGGATAATAAAAAGTTTTGGAGCAAACCTGAATGGTGGGTCTGGAAGAAGCTTGACAATCTGCAGGCAATTCCATGCAGAAGAAAACATCTGAGGTGGCAAATCATGCTTGGAACAAGTTATAAATGAAACTTTCAAAATAAGGAGAATATCTCCAGCTTGAAATTACAAACACACTGAGTTGTACTTTTTAATATTGTCTAATGGTCTCAAGACAGACAAACCAAAGTGTTAGCAATAAGCAAAAGCAAAAAACCTCCAAACCAAAATGCACCTTCATAAACTCCTACATGAGAAAGATTATCCCCCCCCACCTCCATCATTTCAGTGTCTAGGTATCTTTCAGAGTAACTATTTAACATGTAATTTTGACACCATATTAAAGACGACCAAAAAAATGTGCCTAAAATATAATATGACTTGCTCTGTTCTTAAGTAATGTACTACAGTGTAAGAAAAAAACAATTGTTAATTAATACTGCTCACTGTGTTACAGCCTTACTGATGAAGGGAAATGCATTCAGACTCCTAAAATGCTGGTCTCCAAGACCATCAGGGTTAGTTTCTGAGTGGCACGTTTTTAAAACATTTAATCAGTGATCTGAATATGTGTCAACACTTTCTGGTAGTGTGCTATAAAATGTGAACCTTGTCAACAGAAACATAAAAAGGCAACACACTTGGGACACAGAGCTTTTATGCTGACACACTGTAATAATATAATTTTTAAATTTATCATCTGTTTAGCCACAAGCAACAATTAATCTTTTAACTAATCACACAATGTTTTAAATAACACCTCCAAAAAAAAAAAACCCAAAAAAAACCTACCCAAAACCCATTTCATTTTTACTTTCCTTGCCTTCACAATTATGTCGCTTTCAAAACCTTATGAAGCAACACACAATAAATTTTGCAATGAGGATAAAAATGTTAGCGAATAATATGTTTCCCCCTCCTCAGTTAATAAAATTACTTAACACTGAGCCTGCGAGCAAAAAGAAAACCCCAGGAGTAAGGCAAGCCTCAGCGGGTTCAGTTCTGTCGTGTTTCTGTTGCATTAAGTGACATTTTATTCCCAAATCACTTAACCTTTGACTTTTATAACTAAACATACAGACCCTGAATTGTTAGCATGGAGGGGACCAGCGAGTGACACTGCTGCCAGGCACTGAAACCAGGTGCCCCACAGTCGTGAGCTGCTACAGGATGGAAGTGGTTTGGCTCACAAGAACCCAAGTTTCACTCCTTGACACCTGGAAAAGGAGGCAGAAAGGGAAATGGGAGAAGGGGAGATGTTTCTGCTAGTGGCCTCTGTGTAGCACCAGATGCATCCCCCCTCAGATACTGGACCTCAGGAACACTGTTTTCACAGTGTTCCCACCAGTGGTGCATGTGCCAGGCAAAGAAGGGATTAATAATAAGGCAGAAGTAGGAAAAAGCACTTTATAATTAAAATGTAAATCTTGAACCCAGCTGGAGCTGCATGAGGAATAATGTCAAAGCATACAGATAACTTTGGGGGGTTTTTGTGCAATAAAAGCACAGATCATCATACATGTATGTTCATGTAAGCACGTTGACATTAATAACCAGCAACAGTGAAGGCATCTCTTGCTTCATCTCCAAGACTCTGACTGCCTCCTTCTGGGTGCAGAGGAGCAGGGAGACACCAACCATGTCACTGAATGTGACTCCATGGCTGGACAAATGCAGTCACATCTGAGAGGTTAATTTTTCTTAGAAAACGATGATGGCAGAGTCTATTAAACTGTATGCTTAGCAACTAAGAAAGCTTCTGATTAAATATGCAATCACATTAATAACTTTGTTCTTCCTTGCCCAGTGGCCAAGGGCTTTGTCCTCTGCTCTTGTCCACATGAGAGACTTGGTTGGTGGGACATGCATGATCATGACAAGACAAGGGCAGGAACCTGACTGCCAAATTCAGTAAGGTACTGAGTCAGTCATGCCAGGATTTAGTTTCCAGTCACAGTCCTTGTAAAAATTTTTTTCATTAATTATTTTTATCAACAGGGTGGAACAAAAAAATTAAAGTCTTCTGGGCTAAAGATGGATCAGTTCCCACCACACTTTAATTCTAAAGGACAGTGGTATTTACTTCTCCTGAGAGTGTAATTGCAGGAATCCATGAACTGTAGAACAATGGACTCCAGACAGTCTGTGACAATCATCCCAAACACAGGTTAAGAAAATTACATATTAATTATTTATGACTGATGTCTCTTTAGAGAATGGATCATCTTCCCAAATAATGAATATTTGGTCTAACATAAGGGGGCTTGCTCTGTGATTACAGATCCTTTACACTCCAGGAAAAAGCATGTTGAAGTTGTATCTTGAATTAATGCCTAGTGTGAAGTTTAGAAATCAGCAAAGTGATCCTCAGCCATACCCATTTTTAGAAAAGGTGATTATGGTCATCCAAAGAAACTAATTCTTAGAATCTATTTAATGAGGGAATGTTTTTCATGGCATGGAACAGGGATACATGCTTCTTGCAATGCATACCTCATGATGTAGGATCTACATCTCAAAAGGCAAATGTACAGGTAAGGGTATCAGAAAATGGAAATGGAACAGAAAACATATAAATGTGATGAATGACATGTTAGTAGAATTGTTATGAGATGGATGGATGAGTAATGACATTTTGCCCCCTCATTTTATGGCTGAAGCATCAAAATACTACTGCCATCTGTTGTGCTTGCACATACCCTCAACTCTCAGTGCTAGAAAAGACAGTATTCAGCTGCAGCTGTGAAGACTGTGCAAGGGAAGTTGACCACTTGCAAAAAATAACTTCAAGAGAGTTGGCCCAGACCACAGGAAGTCATTTGTTCCTCATTCCAGATGACATTTTCCAGTTACTTTACAAATTGCAGAAGCACGATAAGACTTCTGCAGAGCAGGGACTAATGTAAAAACAAATACAATGCTAGTATGACAAGGAAGGTGTTCACAAACTGCAGGAAGCAGATTAAAATAAATTGATGTAGGTTTTGAATTGTCCACAAGTTGGGTTTAGCTTGCTTCCATTTACCTTTACTGCATTAACATTTCTTTTGTGGTGGCTGCTGCTGGGAACCTATTGTAAGTTTGGGCAATTAGGATTTTTGTTCCATCTGTCCCTCCCCTCAGTCAATACTGTAGCATCAAAAGAGGCCAATTCAGTGTAGGCTGGCTCTGCTCTAAAGCCAGCTAAAAGAGATGTTAGAATTCAGTACTGCTCTGGGTGGAAAGGATGCGGGAGGAGGGGGGGGATGTAAAGCTATAATCATAAAAATGCTGTTTCAGGCTTGTTGAGTTCTTAAAATAATCTGACTTAAACCTCCTACACAATGCACACAAGTCAGAGCATGGTAATATACTTCAATGTAGGTTGCCTCTCTCTCCCTAAATCCAAACTAAAATAGATGTTAGAAATCATTACTGCACTATGTCAAATACAGACTAGGACTGTAATCAGAGGGCTGCGGCTTCAGGTTTCAACGGTTCTTAAAATAATCAGCCTTAAACCTTCTGCAGGAATCAAAGCCTGGTCATTTATATTTCTGTAAGGCTGAGGATTCCATCACCTCAGGCTTCTCCCTGATAAAAAAGCAGCTTCTTTTTTTTTTTTTCCCACTGAAATAACTTGTGCATGGCAGATATAGGCAGATAGAAAGACAGTGGAAACTAGGAACTTCATTTTTGTCAGAAGGTTAACTCCATGTGAAGTCAGGGTATGACCTCAGAACAAAACCCAAGTGCCTGGTCTTCACTGTGTTTTTACCTGAGCTCAGCAGATGTATATTAGCTACCTGAACTCAAAACTGCTTTTCCCAGTGAAGACAATCCTTATATCCCACTACGGAGCACTCTGTTAAAGCAGGCAGCTTTGCTGCTTACTCAAACCACAGATTCCTACTCTCTGATTTTCATGTCAGCAATCCATGGGTTAGCTGTTCAAATACAAACCAAAACAAAATAAAGTGAATGCATCTGATTGGGAGTTTGCTCTTCCTCCACTTGCCCAAGAGCTCCTTCTGTGTGACCAATTAATTTTTTTACTTTTCTCTAATCCCACTCTGCTTCTGCCTCTTTATTTAATACAGGTTTTCTGTGGGTGCAGATTAACCACAGCCTTATTTTCAAGTATAAGTACTTCTAACAGGGAACAAGTTATCTGTGATTCAGGCTATAGACATGAAAATAAGGTAATCTTCCTATTCTTTTGCAAATGTCCAGGAGAGAATATGTTTAACATTGTGTAATAACATCCAGACCAGGAGGGGGGTAGGTGGGAAGGGTGGGAAGAAGCAGGGATGATCTTGCCACACTGATGCAGTCATTTAAATTTTAAACTGAATCCAGCCCATGAAGAGAAAACGGGCAAAAATAACCACACTCACAGGGATATTTGCCTGTTCTCATTTTTGTCAAGATACAGGATGCTCACTGTGCCCTTGGGATTTATAGGCATTAAAAAACATGGAATGCTGGTGTTTGTTCATCCTTCCTTTCTGAGAATCATAGACCTACATGATGATTTTTAAATGAGGTAAATCTCAGGACTGGCTGATTGCAGAGAAAAGTTTGGAAATGTGGGAACCCCACAGTTCAAAGCCAGAATACTCTCAGCATTATTATTACATGTGCTGAAATCTTGTGAGTTTTAATGTTTCAGGTGCAAATTCATTGAAACTTCATTTACGGAGGAAATCAGAGATTCGAGTGCTCCAGCAGACACAACACCAAAGCAAAGCAACTGAGTGGGGTTACAGCATCAGGTAGGATTAATGCTCACTGCCACACACAGCTAACACAGACCTGCTTCTCAGCCATGCTCATCTCATGGGGCAGGTCTGGCCCACCTGTTGCAGTAGTTCCACAATCAAACACCAATCCTGATGGCAAGAGGCTATGGGCTGGGGAAAGAGCAGCCTTCCAAGAGGTAGAAATGTCAAAGACAGCCCCATTGCCTCCTGCATTAAGAAGGGACTTGGAAAATAGTCACATTACACCTCCTTTGCCCTTAGCAAAGCCACTGATTTGCCTGCTCTTTTTTTATGGGACTGAAATCAGTGGCTCCCAGGAAGTCATTGAAATTGGAGAAGTGACCACAGTAGTAGTGGGAGAGGCTCCAGAGGAAA
Organism: Molothrus aeneus; assembly: GCF_037042795.1. NCBI lineage: Eukaryota > Metazoa > Chordata > Aves > Passeriformes > Icteridae > Molothrus > Molothrus aeneus. The sequence continues at coordinate 77,715,970 of NC_089647.1, read as the reverse complement.
TATTTGCAACATTCAGGTTTGCCAGCACCTAAAAGAGCTGCAGGTTTTCTCTCAGCCTCTTGTGCTTTTTCAACAAAAGGCCAATGCAGCTGGATGGAGGTGGTACAAAGCCTTGCAATGGCTACAGGCTCATGAGGAAAAGAGCTTGTGGTTTACCGCACCCAGAGCAAGAAACCAGGAGCCCCAAACCCAGGGTTAGGTGTAAAACACACAAAAACAAAACTTCAGCTGTGGAGCAAGTATCAGAAGAGACCTGTCTCATGACAAGTGTGGTCACTGGATAAAGGGAAAAGATGGTCCTGTGCCAGTTTGCACTGGTATCATGTCCTGGATCAAACCATGGGCTGTCTGTTTGACAGGAAAAACAAGCAAGCTTCTAAAGAGTTAATCCTAAACAAAAGGTTTCAAGTGCTAGGGAAAAGTGGCCACTGGTTACCTAAGTGATTTAAAGTACTTCAGGATATCTATGCCACATTAATCTTGCATGTGTATCTGTCACGTTCTTTAGAAATAATTCCTTACAAAAAGTTGTTAGGTTTGTCTCAGTAATCTAAAATGTTTTAAGCTTTTCAAAACCTGAAGTTTTTCTGTATGAGAGAAACATGAAAAAGGATTGTGCAGAGTTAAGTAGAATCCACCCACATAAACCAAACAGGTCTGCACCAAACGAATCGTGCTATAAACCTTGGAATTTTACAAGCAAGTTTTATATTAATTCTTTAGAAGCCCTTTGTGCTTATGGTTTCAGACAGAATATAAAAGTACCATATAAATATCAGCACAATATAGTAGGCAGCTGTTAGGTACTTTAACCATTCCCAATCAATTATAATAAACAGAGCAAGCACACTGAATCACATCAGAGCACCATGCAGTAACCCTCCACCTCTGACTTCTCCTTCCTGCCATGTAAAATTAACCTTGCAATAAATTACTTGTTAAATGACAGAATCTGGAATGTTCTGGAAGTTTTTGGTAGGCTGGGATGGATAGAAAGACTAAAACCACTTCTTGAATAACAAACAACATTAATGGCAGTAAGAGTCTCTCTTTTTTTTCTTTTTTTTTTAAACCAGCTGCAAAAGAGCAGCAGAATAACCCCAACTATTCCATTCAAAGCAGAAGGGAACCTGAAATGTTGGCTCTAGAGAAACACTGAGAAGCACTGCAAGCATGCCTAGCAGATGAGATTTACTTAGTTGGCTTAAAATAGAACATAAAGAAATGCAGCAACCAAGAGACTTGGGAGACACAATAGGGTGGCAGCAAAGATTTCCCTTATGGCAGGGAAGGATGCACAGCCTCTTGGAGTAGGCAGCAAGAAAGGAAGGAAAAGTGGGACGATAACCACATGGCTTGTCAGAAGGAAAGTCACTTCTGGAACTGATGGACAGGCAAACAGCTCCTTAGGTGCAGACATCAGCTGTCTGTCCCCTTTGCTTTCTGTTTACACTCCTTTAACCCCACCCACTTGGATGCGCTGCTTGCTTGGGATGGACGCACAGCTGAGCGTGTGGAAAACTCGCACTCAAGATAAAAAAGAACCTCTTTTGTGTGTTTGCTAAACTGCTTCTATCCAAATACACAGTGCTATTCCAACACCCACAAAATCATCTAAGTTATGCAAGGCCACAGGCAATTCTCACCATGACTGCTGCCTCTTGCAGGCTGGATCAGGCTATAGATATGGATGCTGATTAGTGGGGTCTGTGTCTGGACCACTCCTGGGTCAGGCACATTGTGGGTCCCACAGGCCTTGCTGAAATTGTACTTTTATTTACAGTATGCTGTGATATGTGAGGTAGGGAGGACAAAATCTGCTGCATTTATTTACTATTTCTGCCCACACACACACACACTTACAGCTGGTACATTTTTGGCACTTCAGTAGTCACATGTCTCCTAAAATTATATTCATTTGAATTTAAATACTGCCAGCCAGAGCAATTCTTAATAACTGACATTGTTTTCTATGCAATAGCTAATAGTTTTAAAACTCTCCTAAAATGACAATTTTGCAAACTTTGCTTTCATGCTTCAAAACTCTTAATTTAAAAAAAAAATCTTGGAGCTCAAACAACTATGAGCCTGATGAGCAACTTACGGATCTATTACAACAATGTCAGATTAAACTATCCCAAACTGGCAACAAAGACTATGTTTTTAATTGCACTTCATATTAATACTGCCATTTAATATTATCTGTATCATCAAACGAGTGTATTCAAAGTCTTGTAAATATTTTTACTTCCTGCAGTAAGACTTCCAGACATAGAAGTGATAACTGAATGTAGATATCATCCTATGCACTAGACTACCTTAGTCTTGGAAATAAGGAAAAAAAAAAATCATGGAGAAAATATTTTCCCGCAGCTTTCCTCTCAGGCTGTCTTTTCTTTAGCACTAGATTGTGGTTCCTAGCAAGAGGATGCTCCAGAAGAAGAGGACCCAGCAATGCACTGATATTTAAAGATCTATAAACAGGACCTTTCAATGATCCAATGCAGCCTAGGAGAAGCTGAGGAAAATGCATTTAGAAACCAAGGACGATGCACAAGACAAGGGAGGGTAACAGAGGCAATGATGATCAGAGCAATTTTGGGCCCAGGCAAAACAGTGACTGCTGAGCCCTGTATTTCCATTTCAATGTGACAGAGTCAGAACATGGTACTGTTTCCTAAAACACAAAATATGAGACAGAATTAAAAATTGTACAGAACAAAATAATCCTCCTGGAGCACCTTCCCTAGTTTGTCAGCAAGTCTGTCCCCTCTCAATAAAGCAATAAAACACTGTCTGCAAGGCTCCAAACCTTTGTAATGAAGAATTATTTCTGACATGGTGACTCATGATATGAACTTGGGACAAGCAGGCCATCCCAATAGATTTTACTGCTAACCACTTCCCATAAGCTTGTGTCCAATACTTGAATTCAAGTCAGGATGGATGGATGTTAAAGAACATGTGATATGGTTCTCCCTTTATATCTGTTTACCCATTCTTTAAAATTTTGATATTTGCTTGAGTAACATCACTCTCAGGGACAGGGTTTACTGAATGTAGGAAATTAATAGCAGTGGGTTGATGGAGAACTTGACCCTTTCCCCTGTGGCATCCTCCCAGAAGCCAGCAATATGGATGTCCCCTCCCCACAGGCATTTTTCTCACAACACAGCAAATACAATCAACATAAAACCTCGTTTCATAAGGTGCCTGTAAAGGGAGAGCTACAATGGAAAGCCTTAAACGACCTGTGGTACTATTTCATTAGCATCTGAGCCATAATATAAAGCAACAATATATTTCCAAATGACAGTGTTTTAATAAAGTTATAAAGTTAAATAGAGAAATAAAAATCTGAGCTTTAATGAAACTCCCAAAAGGCAATGAAAAACAGTGACAAATCATTCTAGAAGCAAGTAAACCCTCATACAGCAGAGTTTACAGTTGAATTTTGGTAATACATATGTTTTACAACATACCAATATCTGTATCTCTGGTGCTTCCCATTTTTTCTGCCATTTTGCAGCAGAAGAATACCTACAACCCAAAATACTGTCTCAACACACACAGCCAGCCTGTCACCGAAATTTTGAAGACAACATGACACAGATTCCACAGAGAATTTAAAATAGGAAGAAGCAGAAGCGGTGGCTTCTAGTTTCCAGTTGCAAATAAAACTTTCTGGGAAAATTTACTTTCAAGCAGCTTTAAATGAAAATCTATATAATTAAGGGAAAGACCATTGCTTCAAACAGATTGACTGTCTTCAACAAATTTCTCTCTTTCTAGCTACTCAGATATGCTATATTTCCTAATTATCACCTTTTAAGGGCCATCTGGGCCCCATTCCTCACCATCAGGGGGCAATTCCATTTGCATTGTTCATAGGCTTAGTCATGATCAAGTAGTCTGGTGGTAAAGTTCATTAGAAATTAGAAGAAAAGCATTAAACCTCACACAGTAAACTAAGTAGCTGATACCTACATACCCACAGGAGAGATAAGCATTTAATGCATATTCTCACACGACTTAACAAGTCTTCAATGAGTATTTTTTTTCCAAACTGCTTAAAGAATCATTTAGACTGATCCCTGACCAGGTATGTAATGAAAATTCAATTCAGTCTCTGCATACTTCAAAATACTTCTCAATTAAAGAGAAATGAATGATAAAATAATAGTCTATTAAATAAAATCATAATCTGTTTACATCTGTAAGCCTGAAAAATCTACCAAGCTAATGTAATGATACTACTATTTCTTCTGTTTTTCAGATACTTGCTATTTGAAATGGCAAGAACTTTCTAGTAATTGAATTTAACATGAAAATACAGATGCACTCTCATACACTGTGTTATTACAAAATTACAAAAACATCAGTTTGTATTAACCATATGAGAAGAGTTACTTTGTACTGTCATGTAGCAAGAAATATCAATATACATTTCCCAACAGGTCAGTATAAACATGCATGGGTTAGCAGAAGAGGAAAAAGTAGCAAGCCCTTGGCCTTGTGCCTGGTTCCTATAGTATAAATCAGTATTTCATCATTATGGCCTCTTCAGAAGGTATGAAAATGGTATTTAAAAAACGCTCAAGAAAGGTCAGACAATCTATTTCACATAAATGATGGACCTGTGGAAGTCAACACTATGACTGTCAAATGCAGAGTCCTGTTTCAAAACAGAAGTGCTGAAAAACCTCTCTTTGACACAGCATTTTTGTCTCTGCAGTTTGTGCTTTGGGTCATTTTATATCCAGTAGCCTGTAGCTTCTGGGAGCTCTATGCCCCTATTAGAGATGAATTACCACCACATCTCTATGAAAAACCACTAGGGCAGATCCTGGTAAACTGCACTGAGACCCACACATTAAAAATTTGGGAATTAAGGACATATGGGCACTACCTGCTATCTTTCAATGTTATTTAATTATGGAAGTTTTTTTTGTCAGCTTGAGAAAAGCTGAAATTATGGTGTTCATGACAAAACACTTGATGCTATAAAACGTGATATGCTATAACTTGAACACTATAAATACACTTGCTCAGCTGCATAAAAATGGCAGTATTACTGGGGTAATGTGATGCATTATGCACATTTCACATTTTGGGGTGAAAATGCAAATGTCAGCATATCATTGGCTATATCAAGAAGCTGTAGTCACATATTAATGGCTAGATTTATCTTTTGAGTATTGAAGGCTGTTGTTGTGTCAGTCAGAGATGAACTCAGGCCCCAAGATTCCGGAGTAATTGATTTTGATCTTTCAGTGCTTCCTGTGAAACCAATAAGCTAGCTATAAATTTATTTCCTGAACAACCTTTTGTGACAATACACCTCATCAGGTATTCCACTCCTCTCTTGAATCTTGGAGGACTGCTCTCAGAAGCAACATCTGTGAGCTAATACTGCCCCAAGGAGCACGTCCCAGCCAGCAGCACTGGTAGACAGCTCTGCTTCTTGATCAGGAGGGCATGGCAGGCCCTGGTAGGGATGTCAGTAGAAGGCTGTCCAGATGGCCACTGAACCTTGCTGTGAAATGCAAGATTTGGAAGCTTTAAATCCTCCTTTCTGATTTTAGGAAAGATGTATAGAACAGCTGACTTCTTGCCTTACGCTGCTGTAAATTAACTTCATCAGCATGTAACAATTGGTGTTGTGACCTTTTAGAGGGTGTTTTGATTTTGGACATATGAAAGCAAAGGGGATGTGCTGGTTCCAGGTACTTCAGACTGGACAAAGGTCAGCATGGACAAAGCCCACGTTTGAGGAGATGAATGGAGCTCTGATTGCCAGTTTCTCTTGACACTTTTTCTTCTTGTAAAGTAGCAGACAAAGAAAATATAACCTTGGCAGAAAAATTTGGAATTGTCTTTTGCTTACAGATTGTGATACTCTCATTTCTCAAGCATTGTTAATGCTATAGTTTATTATCAATTATTTCTAAATGGTCCTCAGTGTAGGACAACCCTGTGGATTTCTGAATGTAGCTCCAGAGGAAAAAAACAGCACTGAATGGAGCAATTTGATTTTATAATATGGAATCAAACTATGCACTTGCAAAACAAGAAGAGCTAAAAGGTTATTAATGAGAATAAACAATACCTCTGATTTGATGGGTTGCTTCTCCTAGAAAGAAATGTAGGACAGATTATCATGTTTAACACAAAATAATACATACAGGTTCTATACAGCATGAAACTTATTGCATCAGGGTTTGGAGCATAATCAGAAGCTCACATAAAATACCACATATGGAGATCTTTGACAAATAAAATTAAAAATATTAGTGCATGAACTGAAAGTAAAGCCACACTACTGGAAACTGGTGACAATGATTAAAATGTGGTGACGGACTTCCTTGAGATCTATCCAACACAAATCATCAGGACAATACTGGAATACCAGAATTTCCAGTTAAATAGTGGAATTTCCAGTTTAAAGTCTTGAAAATGTCTGTAATTTCCACAGAAAGACTTGTCTTCCTGGTCCATAGGTGAAATAACATGAAATAGAAAACACTTTGCCCTCTTGGAGGTTCCCACTATCCTGATGGTTTGGTGAAAAAAAAAAAAAGGCACTAACCCCCCCCAGCTGCTCAGCTTCTGCTGAGGTTCAAAGACTGAATGAATGCTTATTCCGTTGAAATATTCAACAAATGTAGAGATATTTCAGAAAGAAATCGTATTAGTTAGATCAGGCTTCCCTTCTGGATGGTTGCTTTGCCTGTCAGTACCTCTGGGAAGCACTGCTTCATCTTTCTCCTTGGACAGGAGCATGGCTGGGATGAGAAGTCCCCATCACCTGCCAGTGCCACTGGTCACTGAGGGCTGATTTTGGCCCTGGGCTGAGAGAATGCAAAATATTTTCAGGCACCTCAAACAAAGGCTTATAGCATGGCCAGTCTGCAGGTGATGAACTAGAGTTTGCAAAATAGATGTTGCCGTTTCACATTAAAAATATAGGTAATTTGCCAGCTTTTTCCTACAGCTGTGCCTTTTACTAGATTAGCCTACACCTGCTTTTGAATATTCTTTTATTATTTTCACTGAACAGTAAAACTTCAGTAAAAATGCAAGCCTTGAGTGGAGCTATAAAGCCAGCAAATGCAGTAAAATGTCACTGCCATGTTACAGAATTGCTTTACTACTTAACACTGCACAAGGAGTGTGTTTTCATAGTTTTGTTGAGTTTTAGCTACCTGGCTCCTACTGACTTTAATGGGAATCACACTGCTAAAACTCCATGCACCACTTTGTTACTTCAAAGTAATTTTTCAGTCCCCTGGAGAAGGTCATAGAAATATTAAAAACGAAAGCATTCTCCAAGGATCTCAGATTAAAGACTTGCATCAGACTTTATAAAAGTGATTGGTCAAATATATAATGTACTCTTAATGTTCTAGCTCCTGGTTTGTTTTCTTTAGAAAGAGCCTTTGTGATGCTTTGCACAAAAGGCAATATAAAGTGTAAAGAACAGCTCAGTAAGGCATAACACGAAGACACACAGAAGAGTTACTTTCTACTTTTTTACAGTGGTACGGAATTACTTATGTTTTTGAATAATATGAACAAATTCAGGACAATTCTTAATTAAGACATTGTTACAACTCTATACCATTCGATTGCAAACAATACTGTAACACAAATATTTCTATTCCCTTTGACATGCTCCCCACAACTTACAATGTGGCTATAAAATACCCTTCCCATATGTCTCTCCTAAAACAGGTTGACATAGCTGCTCTTTTAGACCCCAAAACACATCTGCTGTCCTCTGTAGTTGGTTTCTGGACATACCCAACCTTCTTTGTGCTTAGAGCTTTGACATTCTCACAACCCTGTTAGGCTTGCCATATTGAAGGCAAACTGTATCTACATCATCAGCTGCACAGATAGGCAGTGAGTAAAAGCATTAGGAAAGATAATAAACATGAATTCAGGAAACTTGTATTAAATTTACCTCCAGGTTACTGATGGCACAAGCAGCAACCCAGATCATAAACTAATTGTATGTCTGGTTATGTTACCAAAAAAATCTAACTTTATATAAAAATAGTAAAAATCTAACTTTATATAAAAATAGTAATATGACAACCTCAAACAAAATAAATGTAGTTAACAGAATGTAAAGAACTTAGTCACAGAATCATTTAGGTTGGAAAAGACCTCTGAGATTATCAAGTCCAACCTTTGGCTGGTCATCACCTTGTCAGCTAGACCATGGCACTAAGTGCCATGTTCAGTGATTTCTTGAGCACCTCCAGGAATGGTGACTCCACCACCTCCATGGGCAGTCCATGCCAAAGTTTAACAACACTTTCTGCAAAGAAATTCCTCCTGATGTTCAACCTGAACCTCCCCTAGTGCAGCTTGAGGCCATTTTCTGTCATGGAGTCACTTGCTGCCTGGAAGAAGAGGTTGACTCCCACCTGGCTACACCCTCCTTTCAGGCAGCTGCAGAGGCTCCCCTGAGCCTCCTTTTCTCCAGACTAAATAAACCTGGCTCCCTCAGATGCTCCTCACAGGGCTTACTCTCTAGTCCCTAGTCTTCTCTAGGTCTTTTCTTCATACTCAACATAAGGTTTAAATTGTAAAGCTGCAAAAGCAAAACTAGAAACAAATTTTAAAAAATAAAATGCACACAAAATTAAAAAAGAGCATTTTAAGCATAGAGCAAGTGCCTTCCATACAGTGATGAAATGCCTTCAGCCTTCCACCTGGAAGCAAATTGAGAAGCTCACTAGCCATCCCACTTCTCCCAAAATGCTACATCATTCATAAAAGCACAGTCAAGCCACATGGAATAAACCCATATTTATTACCAGACAATCCCAGCTATAATCTTAAAACCACAAATCAAGATAAATATAAGCATGTGTAAATACACAGACAAACTTTGAAGTGGACAGGCATGCCCCTCTCACATCTCCAAACTATCACATTTAAGAAGAAGCATAAACATATATGCAATAGATTTCTGTAAAACTGGGAATTTTTTTGTGTTTCCATCATCTCTACATACAGTTGTCAAGTTACAGACCAATTAAGCTTCTGCTTAATTCTGAAATAACCTTCTGCTAAAGTCTTGAACACAAACCAAAGCACAAGGACGATGCAAAGCAAGTGTTACCATCTTAGCCAATTCACATGAAAAATGACTGTGGCAATATCATCACACTATAGGAATCCTAAAACAAAACAGGTCATGTTTTGCTTTTTTTTTGTCACAAGAAAGGCAAATTGATGCATAATTAACAATTGGCTGATGCAAATTCTTTTACATCTTTTAATTGGTGTTAATTAGATTAGAAGTAAATTTTCTTTTATCTCACCATTCTAATGCGAACTAATCTTCTCAGCAGCATGTCAAAGTTTCCCTTTTAATTAAACTTTTCAGCTGGGAACTTCGGCAGCACTCAGGCAGCCAAAGATATAATTTAAGGCACGAGAATTGTGCAGGGTTTTATGAATGGAACATCAAAAATTTAAAGCAATGATTAAAAAGGCTCAGCAGAATTTCAGAAATCTGAATTTTGTGGAGGCAACAGTGAACTTTTAAAGCTGCTTCAAGAATGCACCAGCAGTACTCTCCAGCCACCCTTTCCATATTCAAATCCATCTTTTTACAAAGGAAAACTACCCCCAATGTAAAACATCTTCTGTGAATTAACTTCCCCCTTTCATACTGTTTCTCCCGAAATATTGCAGCTCCTCTAAAATTGTTAACGTGCAGAATAAACCACAAAATACATTTAATATCTTTTATGGGAAGTTGACCTAAAATAAAATTTTATGTAGTTAAGGACTTTTGATAGTTCTTCATCCAACTTTTTTCTCTCTCTATGGGGCAATGGTGATTGAAACCTAATGTGGGCTGCACAAAAAGGCTATAAAATGTTTTACGCAGAAGTAAAACAGTAGCCATTAAGTTTTGCTATGATGTTTGAGTAGATATGCAGCATGAAAACATGATAAAAGAGCCATAAACTGATTGTGATCAAATGCAATTACAATGACTTCTCTCCAATGAATGACATGTACTAAATGCACTTACAGTTCCTTGCAAAATTACTTTGGGCAAAGGACCAAGAAAACACTATATCCTTTTTATGAACGGCAGCTTGCCAGGGAAATCGCAAACACACAAGCTTTAATATCTATGGCCAAAAAGCACTTGGGAACTCATTAGCAAAAGGTTTAAAAGACTCACTTGTGAAAGACAGCTTTTTTTTTGTGATCAGAGCAGCATCCTGGAGAGTCTAGCATTTGGGGTGTTGGGAAGAAGTGCTCCCAGAGAAAGGAGAAAGGGGCCCTAGGCAGAGTGGGTACCCTTTTTCCTCACCATGCTTTGTTCCCATGACAAAAATATGCTCCAGCAAAAAGCAAATTGTTTTGCAGTTTTTTTCCATTAAAGTTTTATACCATGCCCTGACAGAGGACTGGTGAAAATGGCATCATAGCCTAACAAAGATTTTGATAGGAATATTGTCCTTCAGCATTGAATAACTAAGATAGAAGCTGACAGCTTTGAAATAAGATGAATCTGATGACTCTTAACTGTGAGAGTGGTGAGGCAGAGGCACAACCCAGAGAAGCTGTGGATGCCCCATCCCTGGAAGTGTTCAGGGCCTGGTCTAGCAGACAATGTCCCTACCCATGGCAGGGGGGTTGGAACTAGATGGAACTAAGGTTCCTTCCAACGCAAACCATTCTGTGATTCTATGAGTCTGTGAAGTGGGTTCTTTTTTGAAGGTGAATAGGAACCAAGGTCTTGGGAACTTCATTCCTTTTATTGTGTTTTGAAATTTTGAAAAGATAATCTGATATAACTTTTACTTCTCCAAAGGACTTCTGTATTTTGAGCAGTTAGATCAAACCTCTGGATTTCCTGAGGGATACACACCAAGGAGGAGACACACTCAGGCATTTGGAGTGTCAGAAGGTGGTGAGCAATGCCAGGTCACTCTGTGGCTAACAAGATTTAAGGAAGATGGTGTAGAGATATTCCAAGTTATCTCTGTGTCAAAACCAAACATGCAATATTAATGTGTCAACAGCAGTAATTTTCCTCAGAGTGAAATTGTCGTGAAGTATTTTGAAAAATGCACACCTGGTAGCACTTTTTCTATAGTACAATGATTTTTTATATCTACCTGCAAATAAAGGGAATGGAAATCCGGACTTTCCCATGGAACCTAAAGCATTTTTCTTTATACAGGAAGGACAAAATAGGGTTGAAGCTAGAGTTTAAATTGACCTGTGTTTCTATTAAATAAAAGAGGCCAAAAAAATTCACAAAACTATCCCTTCCATTGTCTAAGAAACTCCATATATTACTATATTATATTTTAGGGGCACCTAGAAAGGGCAGAAGTGACTGCTGATGCTTAGTACAGACACTTAATAGGCTACTGAAACTTAGGAACCCAGGAGCAACATGAGTAGAGAACTGAATCTTCTGAGTGAAGAATAAGTTCCCCCCACACCACTGGGATTCACTTAATGGAAACTTAAGATTTAATTAATTTGATTTTACTTGATTTCATTAATTTGATGTTATTTACAGCTTTTAGAGTTGCTGAATTATTTATTAAAATAAAAAATAGAAAAAAAGAATTATTCTAATTTAGTACTAATTATGCAGAGCAGATTTTTTAGAGTGGGGTTAGGTTAAGGGCTTATCCGTCCATGTTATATAAACTGTAAGTTTATAACTCACATTAAAATTTATCCAAATATTTCAATGCTATAGAAGGTGTCTTTATAAGCACTTCTCAGTACACTGCAGAGTACAAATCAGAAAGGACCAAAAAAAATCCTTTCTAACCCTTAGCCTGTCTGAAAAATGTCATGCTAGATACCCATATTGCCAGTAAGAGAGTGAGGAAGAATACAGTAACTTGAACTCCTTGCCCATAAAGCCAATAAATCTCTCCTCCTAAAAACCAGAGCCTGCTCAGCCTTCTCCTGCCTTATTAAATCATAAACCACACCAAAAAAAAAAAAAAAAGAGAAAAATCAAAGCATTGCTGCAACTTCATATAATTACTGTAAGACCTCCTAGAATGTGTTAGAAGATAGAAGGAAAATTTGGACATGAAAGAGGGGAAGTTCACTGCTCCAGAAGCAATGCTATGATGCAGTGCTGGGCTTTGGTGGTGAGGAACTTCCCTCCTCCAAAGAGCTTTCTTTTTTAAATCCTATACATTAGCTTTTTAATATTAATTGTCAATTTTGCAACAGTGACACCAGTCAGTAATTACTAATGGTAATTAAATTCAACCGGAATGTAACAAGGGAGATGTCTATTCCAAGATGTATCTGCTTGTGGAACAAAAGCCTACAGCAGCAGTTAAATAACAGAAGCTGCAGTATCGAATCGGGAACATTCAGACTGACTACACTCTCCCTCTCCTTTTCAAGTGTATTGATTTGGTGAGGAGCAGTTCCTTTTCTAGGTTTTCGAGAAGAGCCCAAACTCATCACTGCTAAACTTCTACACTTTAAAGAAGTGCCAATTGCTCTTGAGCATGAAGTGGCACTCAGCAGTGGCGTGCACAATGGGCAAGACACAAAACAGCGGCGTGAACAGTTTAGACTGTGCAAGTAAAGACTGTGTGAAGAAGAAGTGACACAGCCTGACTCTGACCAGTGTCCACCAGCATGGGAATAGTTGGACATTTGCTTTGCTGGTGTTTAACATAGCACAAGCACCACAATTCCTTCACAAAGGGGACAGAAGTCTTAGAAACTCTGGTTAACTTAAGGCTGGAGAAAGGTCCCACTTCTCTGGTTTTTTTGAAACTGCACTTCCACCTGCACCAAGACCCACACAACCAAATGAACAATATACAGTAACATCCAAGAATAACCTTCTGGTTATTCTGGTGGTTGCCTAATGGTGCTCAGTCAAAGGGCACGGGTTCAAGGATTTTGACAGGCTATATTGATGTCTGCTGTAAAGCTGGAGTGGCATGGACCACACAGCATCAGTTCTTCCCTCATTTCCAAAATTGAAAAATTGATGGCAGCCATGAAAATTAATGCAAGTGTTGGACTTGCAAATAATAAACTCTTCCAGAAAAATAACTACTTAAAAAAAAACTCAAACAAAACCCTCTGGAGCAAGGCCTGCTTCTTGGTGAAAACTCTTCAGCTTTCTCTTGCTAAATACCTGGCCATTATAATCTTGGCCATGTCTCTAATGTCTGGAGTTAAAATCCTGAGAAAATAATGTTGGCATGTGTCAGGCAATAAAAAATTCCCTTTTGATGGGAAATAGAGGATTTGGTGAGACTGAAAACTTCCATGCGATAGCGAAAATTCCCTAGAGAAGCTGTAAAATGTCCAGGTGAAGAAAAACTCTGATTTACTTACAGAAACTTTTTGCTCAGCTGCTGTCATGGGAGGATGATACAAGGAGCACCGTGCTGCTACCTCCATCATAAAGTGTCTGCTGGGTGCTGCTCACCACCCACTCAGCCCTCACCAAACTACCTACTCCAAAACGAAATGATCTTTGGCACACACGAGTAAATTGCTGCAGCACAGACATATCTGGACAGTAATTAATCACTCTGAATGCTCAATGTGTTTGGATATAAAATTAAGAAAGTCGGGTTGTTAAAAAATGACAGATTTAAGCACCATCTGGGCTCTGTGGCCACAGTGGCGCGAATTCCAAAGGAAGGCTTAACAGTGCATGATCTGAGAATCCCATCTGTCTCAGCTGAAATGAAACAAATAAATAAATAAACCAGCAGCCTCATTTGCATGGTTTTCTCAAGTTTCCAATCTAAAATCATCTTGCAATAGGAAAGAATACAGACTTGAAAGTATTATATCTTCAAAACGCATCTCGTACCTTTTACATACATTATTAAAGTATTAGACCTCTAGGGAGAAATCTCTAGAGAGGCACACCTATATAGATCACACATTGTGAGACAGCATTCCTACCATGAGTATGTTTTCATAGAAATAAAGTGATAGTAAAGAATTTATGTGATAGGACTCTTCCATTGATTGGGAAAGCCAAAGTGCCATTCTGGCACCCACAACCTCCTTCCTTTCCCAAGCCATGGCTCACCTGGACCTGCCCCATGGCAGATCTGCCTGTGGATGAAATGCAGCCTCCTCAGTTGCACCTCACTCTGGCCACCTCTCTGCAAGGGCAGAAGCCATGCAAAACAAGAAGTCACCTGCAACTAGTTAACCTGCAGGATGCCTTCAGTAAAATTTGCCTGGCATGGGAAAGGTAAATAAGTCATCCAGGACAGAAGAACACTGTATATGAACACAACTATTTGCCTAGAAAAGCTTAGCCAGGTGGATTTAAGTATAGAGGTGAGGAATACTCTGGTGTAGCTCCTGGGAGTCTGGTCCAAGGCCTCCCTCCACTCAACTGAGCACCAGGCAATGACTGAATGGTCAACATCTGGTTCTCAAACACAGTTGTGCCTCAGTGCTCAGGACATTGCTCTCTATACCATGGTGCCTCTTTTGCTCTGCAGGAAAGATGAGACATTCCATCCTTGGCAGCTTCTGCCCCTGGCACATACATGGACCCCCACACTGGCTCAACCTGTGTGGAGCTCACCCAAAGGAAGAAAAAGCCCAAAAGTGGCACCCATCAAAGCCTCTCTTCCTCCCCCAAAGCCACATGCTCATTTTCCCTACTGTTAAGGGCCAAGGTAAGATTTCTGGGGACATCTGTGGGTATTTTTCTGAGGTCTTAGGGAAAGGGCTTCTCCAAGGGGGGTCAACAAGTGACCACCACGTCTCTTGCATAGCCACTTTTTACTAAAACTGACTCCTTCTTCCCATCCTGCCTACTCCAACAGCTGCAAGAGGCTTCCCAGACATATCAGCAGGAAATATGACCAAAAGGTACTAGTTAGTAGTTTTAGACTTCAATAAAAGATAGCATCATGCTGTATAATGTTTTAGCTTCTTTCAAATAGAGACATTTGTATAAAGGCTAAATCCTGGAAAGATTTTTTTTCAGTATCTTGATTTTACCTTCAGTAGATCTCTTTGCATTGTAATATGGAATATGTGGGTACATTCTTCTGGATCAAGAATGTAGCACTTCTTTGACCCTGTTCTTATGGTGCAATTTGCAGTGCACAATTTTGTATGAGAATTATTTGGACCCAAATGGCAAGCAAATGGATAATATATTCTGTCATTTAAAATTGCTTTAAAATAAGTGGCACTAAATTTGCTTGTTCTTTCCTTTTAAAAAAAATAAATTGTTATGTAATTTGTAGGGGTCTCTTTTCAGTGAGCTCATGCAAACTCCTGTGGGCATCATTGACAGCTCATCGAGATAACAATAGAGATGATGAGTTTCCACAAAGCTCCATATACAAAACTTCCACACATTAAAAGTTAACAAACTGTGCTATATTCCTCAAAATAGGAATTTGCTACAAATGATAAAAAATAGAAATAAGAAGGGGAAATGTGATTATTCTTAAATCTTCTTTCAGGAGATTTCTAGAAGGAAGATGATCTCTCTATAACGAGAGAAATTAAGGAACCTGGGAAAATCACACGTGAGACCAAGCTTCTGTACAACAAAGTGATGCCAGGGCTGATGCTGGCAAGCAGCAGGCAGCAGCCACCAGTCTGTCGAAGTCACTCCATGGGAAGGTCTCAGCACTTCTGATGTTTGGGTGTGGTGCCCCGTGAAGGTGAGCCAGCAAGGGCTGCCCTGTTACCCTGCACTCCTCCACTGCTGTCAGTCTGCTACTAAAATAAATGAGATTTACCACCACAATAACAGAAGCACAGTGCCCCAGTGATGGGGATAGCCAATGCCAAGCACAGCACCCGTGTGCAGAGGGTGACCTGCGGAGCTCACCCAGGCATTCCTAAGCAGCTTTCCTAGGAGCACTGCTCCTCTGAGACACTTTCAGATGCCCAGATTTTGGAAAATCACAAAAAGCATAAAGTACTAATGTCATTTTTGTAATGCACCATTTAAATCAACAACAAATATTTTCTCAATAAACAGTTAATGAATTTCCTAGGAATCAGACAAAAGACGTGTTTGTTCTCTCAGCAGATGTTGCGTAAAAATGAATCTGCTTCCCAAAAATGGGCATTCATTTTTTCTCTATAAGTAACTTAGCACATACTTATAAATTTTTCTTTGTTCATGAGTTTCATCAGCTTCATCAACTTTAAAATAAGATGAAAATGCATCTTTTTTCTGTAGATTTTTGATGTAAAACCCTTGGAGTGCAAAAATAGGCACACAGCAGTTCAGATAAGCTGAAAGAAAATATTATATTCTATATATTCTCATAGTACTGTACGGCCTGTTAAATATAATATTTTTGCAATACAGTAAATTAAGCTATACTACTAATAAGATATATTTTTTCCTCTGTAATTTAGTCTTTATCACTCTGGTTCTTTCCATATTAAGACCATATACTGGGTTTTATAAGTACAAAACTTATAGTTGCAAAGTACAAGTTTCCCTGTGAGAGAGTTTTTGTACTGGTTAGTTAAGAAAACAATGAACTCAATCCTTGTCACTGCACACCTTCTCAAGGACACAATCTGCAGAAAGGGTAAACATTTTCATGTGTTGTGGTGGGCAAGCCATGCTCGGTGTGCACCAGAGTGGAATCAAATGGCCCACAGGCTACCAATCCATTTGCATTGCATTTGGTATCATCTCCTCCGTTTACAGAACAGCTGTGTAAACTGAAGGGCAGGGAAGGGAGGGCAGCAGGGATTTAGGCTGGGGTTTGAGGGTGAACACACACAAGAGAGGAAGGAGACAAGTAGGGCCAGGCAGTCCAGCTGCAGCTGTGACACTGGACACCAAGCATCCCTTTGCTACCACATGGAAAGCAAAAGCAGAGCACCTTGATCTGTGGGATGCAGGGGGACACAGTGGGAGCCAGTACTGGGAAGCCCAAGGACAGCAAGGGAAGAGCACAGTCCAGTTTGGCCAAATTACTTCAGAGAGGGCACAGTATGAGGGGCTGACAGAGACAAAACTAGAGCTCCAGACAGCAGCCTTGGGACACAGAGGCTGCCTGCTTTGGGGCACCATGGAGCGCAGGTACTTCTCCAGCAAGCACAGTGGGCAGCTGCAGGGCCAGGGAGCCAAGTGGGATGGGAGTGCCAGAGCTGGGGCAGCCTGTGTGGATGACTGAAAGCACATGGGGCCTGAGTACCCCAACAAAAGGGATTACATTTTCCATTTTGGGCTCGAGAATGTTTTGCAGTCCTTAGGTGAACTGCAACCTGTCTGCGCCTTGCAGTTTTTTGACTAGTAAAAGGACTTGAAATGCATGGCCACCTGGTAGAGCTCTGCTCTTCTAGGAGGAATTGTAAATACTTGGAGATTCTTGGAGGAAATGAGTAAAAATATAATTACTATAAAGGAAAACACTTAAGAGTTCCCCATAAATTTTCTATGCAAATTAACCCAAGATAATTCTAGCCACATGAAAAAATTTAGATCGTCTTAAATGTTTGCTTTGCACTGAATGCTGAAATTGGCTGTGCGACGCTTCTGAAGAGTTCTATTGTAACAAAGTAAAAACTCAAGCAAGTAACAGGTAAAACAAAAGTCTTTCCTTAGCGCTGAGCCCAAATGATGGTGAAATCGAGTTAAACAACAGCATGTGTTGGTGCTAATTTCCACTCTCAGAGGCAAATTATTTCTGAAAGTCCCCAAACTCGCTGTAATTACCCAGCCGATGTTGGCTGCCTCAGACCAGGCACGGCACCATTACAGCGACGAACCATTATAGAAGAGGCAAAGCCATCGAAGTTATATGAAGATTAATAGAAATCTGAACCGCGCTACATCTAAAATAAACAAAAGCTTTTGTAGCCGCGCTGAAAGGCCCATAAAAGTAAACTACAACCTCGGCAAAGCCTTTTAAACTGACAAAACCGGACGGCAGAGGTCAGGGAGGCAGGCGGGTCAGCAGAGCCGTGCCCGCAGGTTTGGGGGTCGCTCCGTCTCCCCGCTCGCTGCCTCGCTCGCTCGCTCGCTCGCACGGGGGCCTCGCCGGGGCCGGGGAGAAAGCCCACCGCCGCTCCTCCTCCGCCGGAGCAGGAACACTTGAACTGCCCTTCTGTCTCAACAAAACTTTAGTTTGCTGATTGGGCACGAAACAAAAGAAAGACAGCGGGACGCGATTTATAAGGGGGCAGGGTAGGCTGACATGCTATTGTACTCCTGAGGTATCCACAAGCTGTTAATTCCATTTTAACATTGTTAATAAGACTGTTAACACATCTGACTTTGTTTAGAGACTTTGAAAACATCAACAAACTGAAGAAAAAAACCAAACCAACCAAAAAAAAGAAAAAATCAAGAACCCCACCCGCACTAGAAGTAAAATATGATCTTTTCAAACAGCATCAAGCATCCAAATGTGACGCTTCTGCCTGTCCGGACCTGGCAGCGAGGAGGAGATATAGCAGGGATGCTCAGGGACGTGCATCCACATATTCCTCATCCTCTCGTTAGCCTATTTAGCTATTCACATTTTCCAGGTTAAATTTAAAGGACTCGTTTCTAACACCACTGCCGTTTTGAGAAGGAGAGGGAATAAACCCGGACTCCCCCCTCCGCGCACACCTCCTCTCCCTCGCTAGCACTTGCACGCAGGCAAATGTGCAGATTTAATCAGTGTGGAATGTTTTAAATGAATAATTGGGTCTGACAGATTTATTGCAGTTAATTTTGCAATAGAATGGAAAAATGTTTGGATCTCAGCCTTTAAAGTATTAGGAAAACAATTAATCCATCACATAACGGAAATTCCTGTATTACACCCTCATGTCCAATTAAATAATGTCAAGTAATCTTACATTGTAAAATGCTGAAAATTGAAGCTCAAATAATTGAGTGGGATATGTTTTAATTTTTTAAACAAACTTGAAACAAAAATCACATCAAATTAAAATCAGATGCTTCGAAAAAACGTTTTTTTGGTTTGTTTTATTTGGAGGAGGAGATGTTTTAAATGTAAAAGAAAAAAACCCCCAACCTTACTAAAAAAACCCCATTAATTTCTCTTTTTCTCTCCAGTTTTTGCATCAGGAACCCTGCCTTAGCAAGGCAATCTAAAAGCAAATCAAAAGCTTTAGGATGAAGTCTGTGACAGCATTTTAAAAGACCGCATTCTTTTAAAAAACTTTAAAAGGAGACAACCAGCACTTCTCTTTTCCTGCAGGCAGAGGGGCTGATTCCCGGGTACTTACTCAGACACAACTCTCCGAGACTTCAAGCCGTGTTTCGCTTGAATAACGTCCCGTAGGATCGAGTCCCCAGTTTAGGACCGACTGACAGCAAACTTCTGAGCCTGAAAGTAAGCGGGATTCGTTTGTTTTTGTTTACAGCCCAAAGCTGCTAATGCTGTAAAATTGCTTAATGTCACACTCCATCTCCTTTTTATTAAAAGTAAGGTAAGAGGGAAAAGAAAAAAAAAAAAAAAAGCCTGCAAATCAAAGAACTTTTCCAGAATAACAAAACCATCGACTTACAAATGTCTTGCCTGCCCCTGAAATTTGAAACTTGGCAAATTCATCTCATTCGGCTGCTGTACAAAAGGTCCCTGAAGCGTGTTACAGTAGGGACCCGCAAGCTTCCCAAATACTTTGACTGTTTCTAAACTAGGGGATACGGGGCTGCGGTTTCAGGGCTCCCTCAGCTAGAACGAAATGAAAGCGGGTGGTGAAATTTTAATATCGCGGAGGTTTAAGGGGAGTACGTCCGGCTGTTTTTACAGGGGGATTGCCGACGGTCCTGTGGCAGGCGAGGTAGGGAGCGCGGGGACAAAAAGGGATTGGAGCACGTGTCGCTACAGAAAGGCAGAAAAAAAGAAAAGAAAAGAAAAGAAAAAAAAGTTGGAGGTACTGAAGAAGGAGTAAATATAAAACACAAGGAAATATCCTTCTAGTATGTCAACGGCAAAAAATAACAGACTGTAATCTCAGGTCGCATTTAAGGGCAATAAATACTGTAATGACTTGCTGGCACCTTCGCTAAGGCACTGTCGGCATGGCCGGACAGAAGAAAATGGGGATTACACTGAATGAAAGAAGTGTAAGACTTGGCCACCATCATTCAATTTGTTTTTCCAAATACAACACGCTTCTTATTTTGCTGGTTTCTTACAATCTTGACGTTCTGGATACCCACATTACCACCCAACTATTTCTGTTGCCATAACAACATCAGAAATTTGTTCCTCGATGCCCTTTTTAATAAATAATTTTGGGATTTGGGAGCTTTCAAAGACGGGACAGTTTCCCAATTTAGGCAGCTCACACCTTTCTCACAAGGAACTTATTTGTTTCTGTTTCCCTAAAAAAAAAAAAGTAATTTGAAAGCGATGGCCCCTCCTTCCCCCCTTGACTTTGGAAACAGGCCTGTTGCTATAAACAGTTTTTCTGGGGGACTTAGATTTTCAAGAAACAGGCAACCTACAGCAGCCAGGGGACCACCTCCTAAGGCTTACAGAAAGGAAAGAAGTACTGTACATGCAGCCCAGCGTCTTAAATAACAGCCAAGTTTTCACCATCTATCCACAGGATGGGTTTTAAGATTTTCAAAAATAAAATATACAACCAAAAATTACTAAGGAAGAGTAATAACACTGTATATTTTGTATGCTGTCATTTAGGAGACCCTCATCCCTCTCTCAAGGCAACTAGAGCTCCCTTTGAGAGCTGCTCCTTGGCCATGCCAAGGAGCAGCTTTTTTTTTTTTTTTTTTTTTCTTTCTCAGATCAGCTCAAAATGAGTGGAATAAGAAAAACAAAACCAAAACCAAAAAATCACCAAACAACCCCTGGCTCTTTACCATTAAATAAATTGGATTCCCAGCACAAACAGCAAAACAATGGCCAAGAGGATGTGACTAACAAACGCCGAGGGAAGAGTCAAGCTGCCCTCTCTTTGCATATGCAGCCAAACAGAAGTCACTGGGGTTGGGATTCTTTCCCTTCCTATTTAACATATCTGTGCATTTCAATAAATTGAAATGAACAATGCCCGGCTTTCAAAAGTTGCAAATTACTGGGAATATATTGCAAAACGTGAATAACCCATAACATAGGAAGATGTTTAAAAATATTTTTCTTCGGTTTTTGTTTTGCTTTGTTTGGGTTTTTTTGGTTTTTTTGTTTTTGTTTTTGTTGTTTTTGTTTTTGTTTTTGTTTTACGTTTTGTTTTGGTTGAGTTTTGCTTTTGGTTTTTGTGAATTTTTTTTTGTTAGTTTCGGTTTTTTAAGTGAGAAAAAGAAGAGAGAGAAATCACAATGCTCTAGGGAAACAATCCTAGACTGGGAAAAAGTATGCCTGTGAGATATGCAAGAAACTTCAAGGGATAAAAATTGTTTGAGTGTGTATTTTGTAAAAGAGCAAATATTTAATTATCTCACTGGCTGGTTCAAGCCAGACAGGGAGTTCCTGCTCATGTGCATTGATGATCTTTAGCAAGATGTAAATATTTCTTGTCCTCGCTGCCGATGGCAAGTGGACACCGGCACACCTGCACCTCGAAAGGGGAAAATTTCCCCTTTTCGTTGTTACTGGTGGCATTTCCACACTTGCTAAAGCAGCGTGATGGGAATCGCGCCCTTTCCGAGCAGCCGCTTTTGGAAGCACAAGTCGGAGGGCGCCCGCCACGCTCAGGAGAAGGGAGGGGAATGCTCCCCACGCGGGAAGAACTCGACAACCCCCTCGGTAAAAAAACCAAAACCAAACCCAAAACGCCAAACCCAAAGCACCCCAGGCTTTTGAACCGCGCCGTGTGTCTGTGGAATTGTCTCTCCTTGGGACACCCGCGGCGTGGGACGGTCACGGCCCGCTCGGGGGTCACCCCCCCGCCCCCGCGCCGCGCCGGGAAAGCGGGGACGGGGCGACACCCACCGGCCACCCCGCAAACTGCAGCCGGGCCGCCCGCACCGACGGGCACGGCCGGGCAGGGAGCCGGGCACGGCCGGGCAAGGATCCGGGCAGGGAGCCGGGCAGGGAACGGGCAGGGATCCGGGCAGGGAGCCGGGCACGGCCGGGCAAGGATCCGGGTAGGGAGCCGGGCAGGGATCCGGGCAGGGAGCCGGGCAGGGAGCCGAACAGGGAACCGGCAGGGATCCGGGCAGGGAGCCGGGCAGGGAGCCGGGCAGGGATCCGGGCAGGGAGCCGGACAGGGATACGGGCAGGGAGCCGGACGGGGAACGGGCAGGGAGCCGGACAGGGATCCGGGCAGGGAGCCGGACAGGGATCCGGGAAAGGACCCGGGCAAGGACCCGGGCAGGGATCCAGACAGGAGTGTACGCTGTGGCAGGCAGTGCACTCGGAGGGGGTAGCGAAGGGGCGGGCAGAGATGTGGATGGGGCAGGCTGGGATTCGGTCAGGGTGCGGGCAGGGGCAGAGAGGAATGTGTGCAGGGGTGCGGGCAGGGGGCAGGCAGCAAAGCCATCAGCTCAGCATTCCTGGCTGGCTTTAGATCTCCACAATTGTTCCCCCTTCCCTCCCGGCGGGGTGAGGAGGGAAGAAACCACTTCAAAGAGGAAACTTTCTGCATGAGGCAAAGACGAGAGTTGTGTCTCCGTTACCCGGACTATTACTGTCCTTAATATTTCAGTACTCTCGTACCTCTCTTTCTCCCCCCCCACCCCTTTTTTTTTTCTTTTATTTTCCTTTTTTTTCTTATTTCTCTTCTCTCTCTTTCTCTCTCTCTCTATTTTTTTTTTTTGTCAGCTTGCTAATGAAGCTGTTGTTATTCCTGGGAAAGGAGAAGGCAACATGCGGTGAGGGAGGCGTGCACACCGATAACTCCCTTTTCAATTTGTTTTCTCCCAAAGAAAATGGAAAATATCTCCGGCAAAGGAATTGGCCAGCAGCTCCCTCTGGATCCTCGGCTCCCGTCCTGGCCCCGTGGGGCTCTGACAGCGGCAGGGCTCCGGGGTGAGCCTCTTCAGCCCCAGGCCAACCCGCAGCACCTTCCAGCACATTCTGTTGAGCATTTTCAAAGGGCTGCACAAACACTAATTAATTACCCGTGCTCCGTATCCAGGCAAACGGGGACCCGGGGATCCATTTTACAGATGGGGAACTGCTTGCACTAGGAGAGCCAGTGAGTCACCGCACTCGAGACAGAAATTAAAACACCAATTTTCTCGTCTTTAAATATACAACCTATTGACCACTTTACCATTCCAAGGGAAAGGGAGAAGACAGGCTGATGGAGAAATTAATTCCCCATCTTGCATTCAGCCCAAAGACACAAAAAGCCTAACAGAGGCATAAGAGGCAGCTCCTCTCACATTCACTCCCGTTTGCAATGTTTCTTTTACCCTCAAATGCTTTACATAGTCAAAACAACACGAAGAAAGAATTAAAAATCATTATCAGGAGAGGAAAACTACTCATTTGAAAAATATGGGAGAGCTCATAGCTGCTCAACTGAGCTTTTAACCAGCTGAAGAGCTAGTTTGGTGGAGAGAAAGGAGAGGGATGTCCCTGGTGTTAGGAACTACAAAGGAGGAGACTCCAGCATCAATACAGGCCAGAGTGCAGGAGACAGAGACAGAAGACAAATATTCATGGGAGCCGTGGGGGTGAGGTGGGGTGGGATGGTGTCACAGAGATAGATGGGGACCAGATTTTCCAGGGCAACTGAAGATGCAGACAGGCACCTGGCAGGATTTTCAAAAGCAACTGAGCAAGATAGGTACCTAAATCCCACTGATTTCAGTGGATGGGAGGATGTCTAACCTGCTTATGCTCTTTTGAAAATCCTATTAAGTGCCAGCTGCATGTTTAGGAACCCAAACACATTCGAAAATTTATCATAAGGCTCCAGGATGGATAAATTTTAAGAGCAAAGTGTTGTTGTGATGATGTCAAGTATTAGAAAAACAAGCCAGATTCCCGCTCTGTCCAAAAAGGAATCTGATTGTTAGGAAATAAGAGAGTACTTCTTTCTCTTTAAAGAAACAATTTTGCATCTTTGCATTTAGCCTTCCTCATTTCTAGCTCCTCTTTGTCTTTTGTAATAAACCAACTGGAGAGAGTAGGGATTTAAGGCAGATAACAAGTGATGCTGCCAGGCTCCTGACACAAGTGTGCTAGTGGCAGTGCTGGGGGGACACACAGATGGGTGTGGGGAGGGACAGGTAGTGCTGGGCTATGCAGCGAGGCAGCAGGGCTGCAGGGAACGCTGCTGGGACAGCCATGTGCCGCTGCAAATGCGGGGAGGCAGGAGACAACAGGCAGGCATCCGGGAACAGCTCTGCCATCACGCTCAAATGCAAAACGATGTGACTGAGGACACCCGGACACGTCCCTTTAGTTTCAGGGTGTGCTTTGGGGCAACTCAGATAAAGCAGTATGTAACCATGAGATAACTGTATATTGCATGTACCTCGTTAAGAATTTCAACATTGATGACAGATGGATTATTTTTTTTATTAGAATCAAGGTGGTTTTGACAGTGTGGATTTTTCTGTAAATTTTGATGCTCTCATTTATATTTTTTTTGAAAACTGTTAAAACGGGATTGTTGAGGGACCGCCAGACTTTCCCATGAGTTTGCTTTAAATATTTAGGTAGCAGCTGTCTCTTGATCACTGACAAACTTTAAAATTCGCAGAGTAAAATCTCAACAAACAATTCTGTAAAGACAGACTTTCTGAAAGATTCTACAAAAAAAACCCCGCTATTTTTAAAGCTTCTTAGCACCACCAGTTAAACTGACACAGCAAACCCATTGTGTTTTGCGCCAGTTTTGTTTTGCTCTATACAGCTGTGTTTTCACAGATGCAAAACCATGTGTCTTCAGCAAAAGGTCTACTCTTCCCTTCAGATGTGAGTGAAGATCAAAGGTTCAAACACAGAAATACAAGCTCCTTTTCCCTTTGGAACGTGTTTTTATTTTTTGCAGTGGCTCTACACCAGAATTTCCATCTGTTGTCCTTATGCAGTGTACAGGTTAACCTTAACAGCCGGGTTTGTGACGCTGTTATCTCAACCCAGAAGCACAGAGATGAATCACTCTCGCATGTAGGCTCTGAACATCTCACCGAGCAGCACAAGCAGAGCTGCCTCAGACAGACATCATTTCATGGAGGAGGAGGATCAAGGAGACTTGCTCCTTCCTTTCCAACAGAAAAATTAGGAATTTCCTGAATCTTATATTAATATGTTCACACATAAAATTGTCTAGCCCTAATTTCTGTTGCAATAGTACATTGTGATTCCTTTAAATGGCAGCGTCTCAGTTTGTAACACAGAAGACTTCGGCCTATGGCTTTTAGACAGTGTTACTTGACATTTTATCTCTGCTTCTCCATCAGGCCGGCCGGAATTAATGTTTTACTGGAATCACAGAATGGCTTCGTTTGGAAGGGACATAAGAGATCCTGGCTGGTTGGAAAGAGCCCTGTTTCTGCGCTGCTGTTTCTGCGACTGGCAGGGAACAATTACCTATACTTCACAATACCGCGGCATTTAATAAATTAATAAATTAACAAATAGGGAGATGAAGAGTAAAGCGCTGGCGGCAGCTGCGCCCGGAGAGCAGCACTGAGGTGCCGGCAGAAGCTGCGGGCTCCGAGCAGGCCCCGGGCCGGGCGCGGCCGCTCCGCCGGGCCGGCACTGCCATCTAGCGGCACCCCCTGCCCACCGGGCCGGGCCCACACCAAGCCGCGGACACCTCCGCTCCCCGGCCTGCAAAACAACCAGGAGCTGCGACAAGACAGCCCCGAAGCTGCAGGTGAGGTGCTGGACAGGGCCCGTGCCCCGTCCGGAGTGAGGCAAGCCCCGGCGAGGAGCTGGAGCAGCCCCTGGCTGCCTCTCAGCACCGCACAGCTGCGCAGGTGTTTATGGCGCCGCCGTGCCCCAGTTCACACTGTTCCAGGTGTGGGGCGCACACGGAGCCAAAAGAGGAGTCGGCATCGCAGCTGCCACCACCGAGGTCACTGGGGCGGCCGATGGCCGCCGCGGCCCCTCCGTGCTCTCGGCAGCACTCATGCCGTCAGGAGAAGCCACAGCTGGTGTCGCCGAGGCGTGTTGCTTTATGCACACCGTGCCTGTGCCACTTTGGCAGAGGCTCGCCTGAACCCTGGTGTACAGTGCGGGCAGCTGGGCGGCTCGGCACTTACAACAGGCTGGGTAAGTTCTTGGCCCCATGTAAAGCAAGGGCAGTGCCATGATTTCACCCATTGCAGAGACTCCTCACCAGACTGAAATGTCAGGTGTTGGGCCCCACTCCTGAAAAGCAGGGCTGGTGGGAGCACAGCCCAGCACCTCTCTGAGCACAAGGCAAAGGGCAACCCTGGCATCACACCAGCCCACGCCAGCTGCTCCTTGTGGAATTCCAGCCACATGGCGTGGGCAGCCTGCTGGGGTGGGAGCATCATCATCAGAGCTGGACTCTCATTCTGTTTGCAGCTTTGGCAGCTAGGATTGCTGCCAGAGGATAGATGCCCCTGCCCATGGTGATGGGAATCTTGTCCGAACTCCCCCTTATGCAGTGGCAGCTCTGTGATAGCAGGATGCACACCAACCCCCTCCTTCCACAGCATGCCTTCCCTGGAGCAGCCCAGCAAGTGCAAATCTGCACATTTTATGGGCCTGCATTGAAGGCACATAAGGCTTTGGATTAGACTTGCTCAGTACTTTAATGAGTATTAAATTAGCTTTGGCAGCAGCAGAAACCCCCAAAAGCATGCTATGCAAATTACTCACTTTGAGAAAAACACACGCCAATGTTGTTGTTTGGAGAAACCAGCACAATCATGGAAGAATAGCTCATCAGTAACTCTTCCTTTGAAAAACATCTCCAATGGGCACAGTAGGATTTAATTTCTACTTTTTATTGGAGAAAAAAAAATCAACAGTTAATAGACTTTAGCATTGGCAAAGATAATTGCCAAGTACAGCTTTTGTGAAGTTCAGCCCTTCTTGTTTTCTTCTGCCTAAGTCCCTCTAAATATGCAGGACAAAGACAATGCCACAGTTCCAGAGCAGAAAAAGAGCGGAAATTAGTGTTTGCCAAGGAATCAGATGGACACCTGTATTTTTGTCACCAGATTTTCAAGTTTTTGTAAATCCTTTAAAAAATACTTTTGTGAAACCCAGCATGTACTGCCATTTGCTAACAAAAATCAAATTTTACAAGTCTTTCAGAAAAGAGATTGCAAAAGGCATGCTCTTTGCTTACTCTGTGCACCTCCAGTTGTGGTTGGTTTTGCCCCTTACAGTAACAGCCAGTGTTGGGGGGAGCAGTAATTCCACATTTCACAAGGGGTATGACTTCAGCATTGTGTTTCCCATGACTGCTATGCAAACCAGAAGGGTACAGCCTTCAAACTGCTGCTACAGAATCTCATCCCCATCTTACTGCTTACGAACAATCTCCAGGAGTACTCTAAAGCCATCACTCACTAGGACTGGTTGATTTTTTAATTTTAATTAAGAAAGAATAAGTTTTAAAACCCCAAACCCACTGTCAAAGCTATTTTGCTATTCCAGTCAAAATCAGGAGGCAAAGAAATACAGGCATAGCCTGATCTATTGTTTTCATTTCACTGGCTGCCTATTTTCAAAAAGTCAACTAAATATAAAAATGGAAATAGGAAAATAAGAAAAAAAAAAGGGAAGAGAGAGAAAGAAAGAAAAACAAAATGAAAGAAACCCATTAATTTTTCTTTAAACAACAGATATATCAAAAGGAAAAAAGCATCCTTTTCCAAAACACTGGATACTTTGCTTTATGTTTTTCAGTCAGCTTGAATGTTATCTAAACAGGAGCTTAGTAGAGATGTAGCACATCAGTCAGAGGATGAATTTGCTCTTCATGGAGACGTGTAAAGAACAAACACTTTTATTATGATGAGGTGTTTCCATTGACTGAGTACCCATGTGGGAGGAAAGCCTATGCAGTTCAGCTAGGGAGAGGGAGAAGAGGAATGTGAAATGCTTTCCAGGGAGCTCTGTACTAAGCAGAGGCCATAAAATGTATACCAGCAGGACACCTACTGCTTTCAGTGATTGAAGGCTGCAGGCAGACGTCCTCTTCTGAACCTAACCTGGGATGGCATCAATCTGGGGTGCTTGGGATCAGGCAGGCCGGATGCGATTGCTTCCGGAGCTGTGCTGCTGGGAAGGGGCTGCCTCAGTGCCGCCGTGAGCCCCATTAGTGTGTATTGAACTTCTCCCAGGCACACCTATGGGAGCCATCGCCTCTCCTGGAGCGGCACGGAGAGGGGAACAGTGCCACTCTCAACCTGCATGGCTGGATCCAAAGTGCACAGATATGACCTAGCTACCAGCTGCTGTTCCAGGACATCAGTTCCAGTTAACAAGCTCGAGCTGAGCATTTTACTCCTAGGCCATGTTTTTGCACAGCCCAAGAACAGTTTTGCTTGCTTTCTCTGCAATAATTAAAATTGAGCTGTGAATTCCCTTCTCTCACACAGATTCATTTTCATTTCAGTACCAATTAGTAAAGGCTCAGCTTTAGGGAAACTGTTGCACAGCCTAGCACCAAATGAAATTCCTCTGTTTCTTCTAATTCAAAAAGAAAGCCTTAGTGCCTCTTTGTTGTGAGAGCAACCTAGATCAGAGAAGTGACAACTCATCTTCACAAAGACAGTAATGTGAGAGCCCACTATCTGAACATGAGGTTGTAATTCAACATGATTAAACAGCCTTTTTGCTGTAGAAAGATGTAAACAATTGTTACAATCATGACACCCGTGTTTTTCCGCAATTGCAGACTTCTTGTGTGCTAATTTGTTAGTCCAACACTGTGGTGTTCCAATAGCAGGGGGTCTGCATCAGCAGTCCTGGTCTTTTTGTTAGCAAAACCCGTCAAACCTCCACATTTAGTGAGCTCTGCACCTGAGCACTGGAGAGGGATATCATTGCCTACAGCTTGAATTCATTTTTCTAAAGTTCTGGAATTTGCAACCTAAGCAGACTGAAAAAATAGCCGTTTTTCTCCATGAAGTCTGCAGAAAGTTTTGTTTCTCCATTAGCACAGCAACATTATTTTCCACATTCAGCTTCCCTCATGGAAGTGGGCTATCTACAGTAGGATCGTATTGTAGCCTAAGTTGCCATATAGTTCTTAGTTTCAGTTGCATGCTATTCTCCTCCAAGCAGGGAAAGGAAATGCCATGGCTACATGTCCACTTTGGGGTAAAGTTCTGAGAGGTTTACAGTGCTAACAGGCAATTTCAGAGAGTGAGATTCTTCTGCAGCAGAAAGCATCAGATCACCTGCAATGGCCCTGCTGCACTTGGGCATCTTTAGTTGTAGAGATTCCCCCCATAAGAACAATCCAGAAGAAGTGTCATAGCTCCACCAAGTATAACTCAGTTGTTAGACAGTAAATGGGACTCAAGCAGGCAGCAGCTCTGCTCATAGTGGGGGCTCAGACATTGTGAGGAAAAGCTGCTGCAGAAAGGGGCCCTAAGGGCACTGCAATCCCCATTTCCTTCCACTCCCTGTGGTCTTGTTTTCTGTCCCCCGCTCCTAGGAGGACCAGGCTCCTGTCTCCTGCCCTGGCTCTGTGCTGAAGAAGCAGTATGGCAACCTCCCACCCATGGATAGAGCTGGGTATGGACCATGTTCTGGGGACAAAAGTGACAGGGGTGGTGGCTCAGTGACCCCAGGCCCCTCAGAGGAGACAAAACACCTGTGCAGAGGACACCAACAGCGTATCAGTGCCCAGTATCTTGGTACCATATGCATATTGGTCAATGAAATATTGCAGCACTACCTGCACATTGGCCCCATAGCTTGGTGCTCTCCAGCTTGGAAGTCATGCTGACAAACCATGGGGGATCCAGTATCTTTTCAGGCTAAAATCTCCTCTTAGCAATCTGCAAAAAACCCCACTAAAATATTTCTGTAAATACTATGAGGCAAGCTAACAGAAAGTTAAGAAATAGCCAATTTGACTTTTCTGTGTAATCCAAATTTTGCCCTCGGGGCACACAGTTTATGAAACTCTCTTCAATAATATATTCCTGCAGAGATGTTCTACAGGACAGACCTTAATCAGGACTGATAAGGAAGATTATTGTCTGTAGGAATGTGAGAGGTTTTTTATTTGTTTGTGTGTCCATTTTAAGGGTTTTTAAGGTCTTGCCCTCCCTGGACATGCTGCTCACTAGCACACAGTTACATATTCACTGCATCTGAGGGGGATGATCCACAGAAGCCCAAGCATGACCTTTGAGGACAGTTCAAGAGACTCAACCAAAAGCGACTTTTTTACTGTAACCAATACTTGATTAACATTAATTACTTTGTTAACTAATTGGAGCAAGGATGGAAGTGGGTCTGCCCCCTACCAAGTGAATCCCTCTACCTATTCATCTAGAAAGTCATGGTTTAACCCATTACTGGCTAATGCAGTGTTTTGAAAATACAGGCTTGAAGAACCTCAAAAATAAAAATGAACTCATGCCATTGCTCCTTATCACTGAGCAACGTCTAAAGCAAGAGGACATTTCTGTCAACATTTTTGTTTCTGTCCTCTTCTGGAAGGGTCTTACCTAGTTAAGTCAAATTCCAAACTGCTTTTGGATGCAGGAGTTTAGATGAGTGACTCTAATATAAGGGGCTAAGAGCTCTGAGTCTTGAGTAGAAGAAACAGCTTTCATGAAAGCCACAGTAAGGATACTAAATCCATGAAAAGGCTGTGATTTAAGGAATGGTATTCTGCAGTACTTCCCCTTGTCTAGGTTTAGGTGATTCCCTGCTCACTTAGAAGGTAAGTATTTCCACCTCTTCTCAAGTCTAGTAAAGTCAACTGCTGTGATGGTCTGTGAGTCTTTTTAGAAGTTTCTACTTGGCACAGAATTAAAATTATTTGGATGTTCAAAAGTAAAAGAGTGGAGGTGAAGAGAGATCTATACTTCTTTAACTGTAAGCTGACAATGAAGCACCCATATTTATGGGACACTCATGACTCTAGTCTCTGTATGACTTAGCTGAGTATTTGTAAAACAGAAGTATTACCAGCCCTTTTCATCATGAGGGTTTTCTGAAGATAAATTAATTAATGTTTGTTAAGCATTCAGATATTTATAGCAATAAGTGCCATAGAAAACCTCATAAGGAAATTACCAATTCTGTCTTCACAGCAGGGTTTCAATAGTGTGCAGTAAATAAGGCCTAGGGCTACACATTGAAAAATTAGGAGAAAACAAAATATTGAATAACTGCTCATTAACTCAGCATCGTCCATCTTGTTCACTAGCTGAGGCAGGGGTCCTGTGGAAAAAGCTATGTATGATCTTGATTTTAAAAGACTGTGCTACTAAGTAAATATATAAGGGGGCTGAACTTAACTGCACCAGCTATCTTAATTTTGACATTTCCTAACTCCTGAATATTTTACTCTCCAGCCTTAATGAAGCTGCTTTGAGCTGCTGCAAGACTTTGCCAGCTCCCCTTATAAAAGAACACTTCTAAGAATGCTGTGTATGGGGAGATACAGAGACTGAAAGAATGCCAGAATCATAAAAGAAAACAATGTTAATAATATCAAAAGAGAACTTCAGCAAAATTTTGCCCCAGTCTTTTAAAAGGCAAGAAAATATCAGTGAATCAGCTTACATTTCACAACAATAGTATGCAGCTAATGGGAATTTCCAGAGGAAATGTGGTCAGAGAAAGTATTTACACACTGAAACCAGGTTTGGTCACCAGCATTCAACAACACAGCCTTCCATGCAGTTGCTTTCTCTATATCAAGATTTGGATGTGAACTAGAAGTTAAGTGCCTTTCCAAACATTAGGTGCTAGAAATCAAGATTACTTTAAATAAAACACTAAGAGCATTTAGAGCTTAAGGATTCCTTATCTGCAAGGGTCCATGGAAAAGGTGAGTGGAATATTAAGAATATGTTAAGAGCAGAGCAGGAGCATTGCCCTGGCAGGAGTGCTTCTGGGCAGCAGGAGGAGGACTGCACAGAACAGGCTGGAGGGAAGTTCATTCTTAGAGAGGGAAATTTGTGAGGACACACAGCAACAAAAATAGTTGTCTGTTGGACAGAAATCACCAAGCTCTAGCTGTGACTGCTGTAGCATCTAATGTGACAGTGGATTTATGTGACATCACCATAGCTAAAACAAGACAAAACAAAATTTAAAATAAATTGAATATGTAGCCTGAAAAAAAAAAAAAGAAAGAGGAAATAAAATTGCCAAACAAATGTATATTCACCTATTGGCAAAGTCCAGTATTTTTTATGTTTTTTGCAAATACATAATCCCACAATGAGTTTTTTTTTTTCAAAAAAGAAACTGGTTAGTTTAGGAAAAAAGACAAAACCAAACAACTCCAAACCCAAGACTTAACAAAATGTTACATGCTGATTTGCATAAAAAAGATTAGGTGGGAACACAGTGTATCTTGTGAAAAGAAAAGAAACTCTAAAAATAGTGTGCATAGTAACAAATTCAAAGCTATGAAAAGAAGGGGCAATGGGAAAATGGCATTTTTCATTCTTATGACGCTTTGCATCTGCATTCATTAACTAAGGTTTTCTATTTTTTGGCTATTTTTTTCTTCCATCAAAAAAAAAGAAAGAAAAATTATGAGGAAACCAAAACATACTTGTCATGACGGTAAAATGTTAATTCTACGAGAAACACTTGCTTATTCTTTCTATCTTGAATATATAAACCTGTGGGGAAAAATCTCGAGGATATTTTTAAACTGTGCACCATAAACGTTTTAACATTTGCTTGTTGAGGAAATTTTTGCAGTGAAAAGTTTCTCTAGAGAGATTATTTACAATATTAATTTCAGGCCTTACTTTGTAATTCCTCCTCAAAGGAAAAAAAATAAATCCCATTGGCTTCAGAGCAAGCAAATTTAATGCATATAATGAGATAACTGCAATGAAGATTCAAATGATACACTTTTGCCAGGGATTGTGTTTCTTTTGTACTACCTTTCCAGAATTATGCTAATTAAATGCTTACTAGAATGTCTTTCAATTAATTAACATATTCTCTCATATTCCTCATTTTACAATGGCTTTTAAAAATAATTAGGTATTAAATTCAAGATCCCAGGCACCTGATTCAGCAGCAGGTTGCATTGTGCTGAGCCACACAATTTCTTGTCTACACTAACAGTCATATGAGGAGTGAGGGAACTGTGCTGTCCATAGCTTTTTGGGGTTTGTTTTTTTTTTTTGGTCATATGTACTTTTTGTGGTGTGTCAGCCTTTAACTGGTCTTGGAAACCCAAGGGGGAAATCCCAGACAACCTGAAGCCAAGGGGGATCTTGCATTGCCTTCAGCCACCCTGTGATTCCATTTGCCTCAAAGCCTTTTCACTTCAGAGACTACGTTGCTTTTAGCAGCACCAGACACCGTCCCTAACCACCAGACAAGATGTTAAAGATTTCTTCAACTGGACTTCAGCCTTAACTGGTGTGGCTGTCCAGTTTTTCACACAGCCAAGGTCAGCTTGGCAAAGCACCTGGAAATGTCAAAGCAAGCTCAAAGCAAGGCCTTACTGGCCCCAGCCACTCCCAGCACACCATTGTCTTGGGCTGGTGGCAAAGCAGCCTCCGTGGCAATAAAGCAGTGCTGGCAGCACTGCAGCATGCGGGGAGTGAGGCTGTGCAGGTAAAGCAGTGCTGGCAGCAGTGCAGCGTGCAGGGAACGAGGCTGTGCAGGTAAAGCAGTGCTGGCAGCAGTGCAGCATGCAGGGAACGAGGCTGTGCAGGTAAAGCAGTGCTGGCAGCAGTGCAGGGAGCAAGGCTGTGCAAGTAAAGCAGTGCTGGCAGCAGTGCAGCATGCAGGGAACGAGGCTGTGCAGGTAAAGCAGTGCTGGCAGCAGTGCAGCATGCAGGGAACGAGGCTGTGCAGGTAAAGCAGTGCTGGCAGCAGTGCAGCATGCAGGGAACGAGGCTGTGCAGGTAAAGCAGTGCTGGCAGCAGTGCAGCATGCAGGGAACGAGGCTGTGCAGGTAAAGCAGTGCTGGCAGCAGTGCAGCATGCGGGGAGTGAGGCTGTGCAGGTAAAGCAGTGCTGGCAGCAGTGCAGCGTGCAGGGAGCAAGGCTGTGCAGGTAAAGCAGTGCTGGCAGCAGTGCAGCATGCAGGGAACGAGGCTGTGCAGGTAAAGCAGTGCTGGCAGCAGTGCAGCATGCGGGGAGTGAGGCTGTGCAGGTAAAGCAGTGCTGGCAGCAGTGCAGCGTGCAGGGAGCAAGGCTGTGCAGGTAAAGCAGTGCTGGCAGCAGTGCAGCATGCAGGGAACGAGGCTGTGCAGGTAAAGCAGTGCTGGCAGCAGTGCAGCATGCGGGGAGTGAGGCTGTGCAGGTAAAGCAGTGCTGGCAGCAGTGCAGCGTGCAGGGAGCAAGGCTGTGCAGGTAAAGCAGTGCTGGCAGCAGTGCAGCGTGCAGGGAACGAGGCTGTGCAGGTAAAGCAGTGCTGGCAGCAGTGCAGCGTGCAGGGAGCAAGGCTGTGCAGGTAAAGCAGTGCTGGCAGCAGTGCAGCGTGCAGGGAGCAAGGCTGTGCAGGTAAAGCAGTGCTGGCAGCAGTGCAGCGTGCAGGGAGCAAGGCTGTGCAGGTAAAGCAGTGCTGGCAGCAGTGCAGCGTGCAGGGAGCAAGGCTGTGCAGGCAAAGCAGTGCTGGCAGCACTGCAACGTGCAGGGAGCAAGGCTGCCCTGCATCACGCTCGGCGCAGGCACACGCGGCCCCGTGCGCACAGCCCGCTCCGTGCTCCAACATGGACAGACTGAGGAGCATCTGTGCTGGGGGGGATGTGGAACAAATAAGTAATTGCTGTTTTTACTAAGTAAAGCAGAAAATTACAGCATATTAACAGCCAAGTGTGTTTGTTGCCCAGGAAGAACCATTTGTGTTCCAGTTTGGGCTTTTTTACTCATCTGAAGTCTGTGCCTCAAAGCACATTAAAAACGTTTTAATTATTGTGAGTTTATGTTCTCATATGGATTTAAAGTTTATAAATATTATGGGGGATGGGGAGAGAAGAAAGTAAAATAAATACATTCAAGAAAATGTTGTGTATTTTTAGCACCCACTGTGGTGGATGCAGTTCTGAATTAGCACCTTAGAAAACATATAATTCTTTTTAGAGAGCATTTATTGCATTAAAAATGCGTCCTGGTTTATCAGGCAAGTGTGTGGCTATGTGTATGTTCTCTTAGCCACATTGAGCTCTCTTCAAAAAGACATCCAGCAGAATAGCACTCTTTAGGGACAGTGTTTCAGGGTTGACAAGAACATTAAACCATATTATAATTATCTCTTCAATGAAAACACGGCTTTGTAGTGGAGGCAATGCATGGTCCTCAAGGCGAGTGTTATTAGGCTGTATGTGTTTTCTTGGAAGGAGATTCATGGAAAGAAAAAAGCTTTTAATTTACTGCAAGGAAAAAAATACAGAGTACATGTCATGCATAGCAAAAGGGATTTTACAAAGAAGGCACTAAGTTGAGTGCCTCACTTATCTTCAAGAATGCTTCTACATAATAAGTGTGGGGATCAGTTTAACACAAGCCACAATATAGATATAACACACACATACAATTCCCTGTGACCGTTCATATAGATAACTGCAAAAAAATTGTCTGTAATGTAAGGTAAATATAAAGCAATTGCCTCCTGTGACATAAATGGGTTCTCATTCTTTGAGAGGTCACCGCTGAACAGAATACATTCTTATGGCAGTGCAGATAATAAAATCTGTTATTCTTAATGTGAATAGAAGGATTTTCCAACCCATCTTCCACATTCAAAATTGTTTTCTCAAATTAAAATTATAACTGAATTATAATATAAAATTATAATCTGAAATTATAACATAGGAGTTCTGAAACAGCAAGCAAAGTTACAAACTGCACCAAGAAGATTCTAATATGTTCATAAATGACAGTATTTAATATGCATATCTTACACATACTATCCACACGTGCACATTTGGATTTATTTATTCACATTTAAAAAAAAGAATACTCTGGATTTTTAATACTTTTGTAAATGCCTGAATTATTTTAAACCAAGAATTTTCTTCTTGTTTGTGAAAATGAGATTGCAACTTTGTTTTCTTTAGCATGTTGGCAAGTGGATAGATTTAAATTCCTTAAAATTGAATTAACTAGAAGAAAGAAACTAATAATGTTAACCAACAGTTACATATATTCTGAACACAGCAAACACCAACAATATTATGAAAATCTTGTGTTAATGGAGAATTAATTTTAAAGCTGTGGCATTTCAGTTGCGTGCAGGCAGGTCCAGGCACACGCAGGCATAAACACAAAAGACAACAGCCCCACTAAACAGCTACCAAAATATACCCAATTGGCCTAATACTAGACACAACAGCTTGAGCATTTGTAGGAAAAAAAAGTCAGAAACTCACCAAATCTTGGTTTTAAAAGCATGCTAGGTATCCAGAGGGAGCATTCGGAACAGTCAATTACTTTCACATTTTGTCCCAGGACTTTAAAAGTTAAAGGCATAGTTCTGCCAATTGTGAGATGCCCCATCCAGCACAGACCACCCACAACTACTGATTTTCCATCTGGTGAACAAAACAGACATCTCCCTAATTATTTTTAAAAAGGTTTTTTTTTCTAACATACTTCTTTTATTTGTCTGTGACCTGGAACTTAATGGAAAACCTGGTAGATGCCAACCTCATTTCTTGTAATGAAGCATCTTATTTTCCCTACTTTAACCATGCTTATTTAAAGGCTATTTAATAGAAAGTTATTACCTAGGCTGATCTTTGATAGGACCTAAATTACTAAATAGTTTGAAATTAGAACAACTTTATATCAAACCCTAAATATTCTAGTTAATATTTAACTTGTTAAAAGACCTTCCCTTAAAGCAGCATATTAAAACAGGAAGCAATGAGGTTTACAGTCTCATATGCTGGGTTCCCATATTGCCAGTGTCAAAATTTATGCCTTTTTTCAGCAATATGGTTGCCATTGCCAGCACCACACTTATAAATGCCAACTGTAATTAAAATCTGGCACCTTATACAAGCATTAAACATACTTACAGATTTAAAAAAAAAAATCTCTATTTTAAAATACTCATTGCAGCATATGCAGGCTTAAAAAAAAGTTCTTCTTCTGCCAGTTTTAGAAACATCACAGGAAAAAAATTTAAGGTCCAAGTTGTCCTGAAAATCGGTCCAGAGAAACCTAAATACTGTGCTAAATTTCACAGTGGATGTATTTGGGGGAGAGATGGCAAAATCTGAATTTTCACTTGAAAGGGGCTGCAAAGAAATAGTGTATTTAAAAGTCTGGAGCCTTGGCAGACAC
The DNA here is from genome assembly GCF_037042795.1 of Molothrus aeneus. Classification (NCBI taxonomy): domain Eukaryota; kingdom Metazoa; phylum Chordata; class Aves; order Passeriformes; family Icteridae; genus Molothrus; species Molothrus aeneus. The sequence continues at coordinate 77,678,628 of NC_089647.1, read as the reverse complement.
AGAGGGCAGGTAACACACAGCCTTTATCTCAGCGCCCTTTACACTGGCGGTTACAGTTCAATAAAGATGTAAAGCCTCGTCGCTGTCACGGTGAATGCCCAAGTAGGGCTGGGGATCCCACAGCCCAGTAAGGGAGGCTGCAAAGAACAGAGGCTGGGATGAACCCATAGCCTGTTCATCTTAATAGTTTTGGGGATGTAAACATGATCGTCTGGGCTTTTCATCCTTTAAACACCCATCACTGGTGCATTGCTGTGCCTCCAGTAGTGAGCACCAGGCTGGGTGGCCAGTTAAGAACAATTCTCTCCCAGGCTTGTCAGCAACAGAAGTGATCAGCCTTGGGGAAGTTGGGAAGCTGGGGGAAACAGGCCATCCTACCCAGCAAAGAGTCCAGCATAAACTCCTTTTCTATTTACTAGCGTGCTACTTCTAAGTTACACAGCTCTCTTATGGACCTGCTGGAGATGAGGAACCCATGTTCATGAAAGCTCAAAACATAAAGAAGCTACCCAGGCACACAGCACCAGGTGCACAAATGGGGTGCTGCAGTACCCTGAGATTGCTTCTTGGTCTGGCAGCACTGCACCAAGCACTGGTCTGTACTGCTCCAGTCATTCACCTTGGCTAAGAGGTGAGGAAGAGTCATCCAGCCACACTGTCAAGTAAGTTGCTGGAGAAGGACCACCTCTCAGAAACTCAGCACCACCTGGGGACTCTGCTTGTGGGGAATTGCCAAAATGATTTTTAAACAGCAACTGAAAGCAGTGTTTTTTCAAAGCAATTTGATGACAGGTTACAAACTGGCATTTACAGGAACAGCTTCCAAAGTGACCAGTAGATGGAGAGGAACCATGGTGGCTCTGTCCCAGAGCTTGGGACACCACGGACCAAAGGCAGCAGGACTCAGCAGCGACTCTGCCGTAAAGGCACGATGACCAAGATGCTCCATCGTGTCCTCTGTACCTCATTGTGCTGGTGCCTGAAGCAAGGTTTTCTCTCATAATCCTACCAGCAGAAGAGGTAATTAAATTTCATTGTGGGGTGTCCCATGTACCAAATGTTTATGGACAGGACTGAAAAATTGTATCCTCATATTTTCTTGACATCGCTTTCTTGGCTGAATTCCTGAATCCTTATGTCAAGTTTGCACTGATGGCTAGGTTCACTTGCAGGTACTTCTGTTATTGATGACTTTCAGCAGGATTTAATCTTTCAAGACACTTTTCTTAAAAATAAACTACACTACCAAATGGGAAACCTTGAGTTAGATAATTAATTTGAAGCATGTTTTCCCATGTAAAGGTTTTAGTTATTTTCTTGGAGAAAGGTTAATTCTCAGTTTGCAACCACTAAAGTATGTTGCTTTGTAACTAAATATAGCTCTTACACTAAATTTGGCACTTCTTATTGCTAGCCAGAAGGACAGAGTAGCTTTGCTGATATATATTTAAACTTTTCTATACCTCATTATACATTTTTTCAGATTAATTTTACTGTTTTTATTAGAAAATCATGTATGGCACAATTCTTATTTACTAGTTGATCTCTTTGTGTTTACTTAGGATTTATGTTTCTTTGGATGAAAACTGGAATACAATTTAAAACGTAATGGGATGGCTTATTGCTTGCATAGCACTATCTGAGAGAGGCTGGACTTGTAAAAAGAATTTGATTATATTTAAAAATTTATCTATTAATTAGCTAGAATTAGCACCAATCTAGTATTTGGTCTTAATATCCTCCAATATTGTAGTATTAGCAAATCTAATCCTCTCATAATTAGCTTTTATTCACAGACTGGTAGAGAAGAACAAGCTTTTCTGCTTCTTTCAACTCCCAATTGGTCAAGTTTGAATAAATTAGTCATTTAACTGAGCTAATTGAATACATTGAAGAAAATATTCTCTTGGTACTTGCAGAGGAGGCCATTGATCTCAAAAGCCGACACAATACTTCAAACACTTCGGGCTTCCAGAGTTTAGATTTTGACTTTCATCAGCTGAATGGTTTGATCCACAACCTGGAAGCAATGTTTCTGTTTTGGCTGGGGGTGGGGGATTATTATTCAAACAGATTACAGTAAATTTAGAATTTGCTGTAATTTTATTAGGCAATTAGGCATATTTTTAAGAATAGATATACCCAGCATAAATTTTTGAAAACTGTTTTTCTTATTTATTTCTTGATCACAAAGTTGTTGCCATCTCATTGATTTCAGCTCTCTGCTTATCATTTAGTTCCAGATTTTTTTTTTCCTTTAATGCAGGAATATACCAGCATTACCATTACTGGTGGCAGAAAGCAGCAAGACCTACATCTCATATATTTTATATAAAGATGCCAGAACATAATTTTTATCAGTTGTAAACAGGCTGCAAGTGGTCTGAAAAAGAATCTGTCAGTGTCTAAAGTGCTAAAAATTTTCAATGTCTTTCTTTCGTAAACTAATTCCCTTCATGGTTGTGGAGTGAAGACATCCTGCAGGCCCCACTCTCCACACTGCAGACCTTGCCAGGCATTGCAACAGATCAATCTGGCAAGGGGTCAGAATTCCTGTTGCTGAAGCCAAGGCCTCTCAACATATTTGCAGTCTGCAATACCAGAAAGGCCCAAACTATTGCTGGTTTGCCCCAGCAAGTTTATGCTTAGGTTCAAAACCATTTAATTTTGCCATTACCATTGCATAATCAATGTCATTTTATACAGTCATAGATTACAATGCCAAACCTAAATGATCATGTCTATTTTTGTTTCTTAGATTCTGCCATTTGTTGGTCGTGTTTTCAGGTTAAAATACCATTTTCCAGGCAAAAGAGTCAAAGAAGCTGATAAAAAATACCCAAAGCAAAAATGCCCAAAGAAATGCAGCCATTTGAGAGCACATTCATTTTCTGGTTTATGTTGTTCAGGAACACCAGTGCTGAGTTTCTGTGGGAAGACATGCTGCCAATGGCATGTGTCTTAGATGATGATACTGACATTAAAGACAAGGTTGACTTAACTGAGGTCTGTATCATTTCAGATATACTCAAAGGAAATCCATTGTGACTGCATAAAGACCACAGTGCGCTTCAATTTTGTCTTAGAAATTACAAATCTGGAAATCCCAACTCAACTTTCACACCCTCAATGTGTCCTTGTGCAAGTAATGTGTCACTGTGTTTTCCTTTTCTTTTGTTCTTTTATTTTTTAATTTGTTGTGTATAAGACATGGTTCTATTCATTCCAAATTACTGGATCTAGGCAAGATTTTCCCTATTTTAAGGTTCTCTACTAGAATGAAAAGAAATGTTAGGAAATGCCACACCGCTCTTTGGTAAGTCATTTTCATTTCTTTCCTACATTTACCTGGCCAGATGAATGTGAAATGGGGTTTGAGAGCACTCAAAAGGGAAGGAAGCATTGCTCAGGTTCTGTTTGGCAGAGAAGGTAAAGTATGTAGGTGGAAAGGAGCCCCTTTGATTTTTAGCCTTAGAAAGTTTATATCATCAAAAGCCCTAATGCCAGGCTTCCTACCTTCAGATAGACATGATCCAATGCTACCAAACTTCTCGAGAGTCAAGAGTTTATGTAGATCCAGCATTGCAGACAAAAAAGAAACTTTTCCTCCTAAAATGAGACTCTTACTCCTTAGGTAGAGAAAGGGAGACAAAACCAAATTCAACCTGTACCCTCTCTGTAGGGCACCATAGCCTTTACCCTAAGATGGGCACTGTTCAGCATGCTGTGCTTCATGTGCTGTGGAAGCAACTGGTGTATACTGGTAAGCAAACAGCACACATATCAAACCATCCACACTGAAACACACAGATGTGCTTAAAGCATGACAAAAGTAAAGAAACTCGTGGCAAGAGAGGGACTGTCAAGCTGAAAGAGTGTAATGGGTGAGAAAACATACAACCAATAACAGAAACAAAGGGGGAGGGGAAAAAAGTCCCAGAGGAGCAGAGCCCAACCCACTGAGGAGATGGAGATTTTTGGCATCAGTCTGCCTTTTGTAGAGCAGTTACTGGCTCCACCAAAATTTGGCTGACAGACTTCCTTACAGCATGTGGATGTACCTTGCACAACAGCCCTGCTGGACTGATGGGTGAGTAAAATTGTGTGCAAGAGGGCAAGAGAAGAAAAATGCAGAAAGATAGAAGCTTTTCTTACCCAACACCCTTAACTTTCAGAACTTCATTCAGAAAATAACTAGAGAAGACTCCTGCAAAGACAAAACTGCAATCCAAGGGAAGGATCATCTTAGGAGGAAACTGCAGAATTATACCTTCTGGTTGATGTGATACCTGAACCAGCCAGGCTAAACTAGATACAGTGCTCTTCATCGTGAGATAACCTGTCTTGCAGCAGGCCACCACAAGAGGTTATCCTGTAGCTCTAGAAACATCAGCGTCACAATGTGTAAGAAAACAAAGCCTCTAATTAAAAATGGCATTGCACATTTTCATTATTTATGGGTGCTGTGAAACATGTATCTCAAGGAGTAAGTTAAAGTAGGGCACAGAAGGAACATGTGCCTTTGGAAAATCATGTACTACCTCTTCTGCACTGCTTCTGTGGGGAAGTACTGAAAAGCTCAACCCCACGGGTCTCGGGCAGAGGTGGCACATCAGGAGAAAATACCATCCATGCCGAGTTGTTTAACACAATGTCACATCTCTTTTCCTGTGAATTAAGCTAGAAAAATATTTACTCCATGGTTTGGAATCTGGCTGGAGGAGAGAGGGACTCCAGAGCAGCAGTCCCTGCTCAGAGCACCATTTCATTGGATTGCATCAGGTAAGTAGCACCTACAATTTTTTATTTTTCAACAGATGTTTGCTGGTTACAGTGAAAGTATCCAGAAAGGTCAAAAACTTGCATGTTCTTACAAATTAAATTGCCTTCTCAAACTCATCATTATTACTTATCTCTTCTAGGTTGAGAGAGGGCTATGTGGAAAAAAATCTTGGCTCTCCGTTGCCACTGAAGCAGTGCCAATAACAGACTGCAAAGGGGGTGCCCAACTGCAAACTTTTACAAGCCCTAAAAACTTATACATGAAATTTCAAAAACTGAAGATGGAATTACATGTTTTGTTTTGCACAATGCCTGTATCTACTTCTAATACTACTCTTTTTATAAAGCTACTGTTGTTCTCACCACAGAGCACATCAAGAATCATTAAAATCTGAGGAAGTCCTGTTTGTTGTTTGACATGGTTTATCTAAGATAAATAATATCTATTTATCTAAGCCCACGTGTTCCCCAGGAGAAATGGCAACACATTAGTTCCCTCCTGCCCAAGCAAAATACAAACACTTTGTATTACATTACATTATATCATAAACTTTGGTAACCAGTATTTCCCTTCCCAAAAAACCACACATGTTGCCCTCTGCCTTTAGCAGGCACACGTGGGTTCCAACTGCCTGCCATTAAGTTTCAGCTTTTAAAACCTGCAAACAAATATACAGTAGAAGTTAAAATTATGCACTGCTGCTAAATTTGCTGTGTGTACTGCAGGAGGATAGTCTGAAAAAAACATGTTAACAGTTCAACATCTAAACAAAAATGAACAAACTTATTAAAAAATAAAAAAGGGATGATTTTGAGTTTGTATTTTCAATCTGCTACATCTCATTTCTCCTCATTTAACTATCTGTCCATACTAAGAACACAATCAGCCAAGCCTTTGAGTGAACAGGATCAGTGAGATACCTTTTGGGACACAAAGTAATGGGAGCCTTTTATTTCTGTTCCAAGCGGTAAAGCTGCTGCAGGGTGAGGCGGGAGCAGGCAGCAAAGCCAGGGGGTGTGAAGGGGACTGGCCATTAACTTATCAGTTCCAGGCCTTAGCTTTCTAATTGACAACCTCAGGGCTACTTTCATCACTTGTCGACTTCAAACCCACACTCAATTTTTCCTTTAGATAATGATGCAACTATAACATAACGGTGTTTCTGACATATTGCAGCATGTAGCAGTAGGATGATTTCCTCAGTAGCTTAGTTTAACAGGAAAGTAAAAAAACCCCCAACTGTTAAATGGTTTTCACATCTATCAACTTCTAAAAAAAACCAGTCAGTCAGAAAACAGATTTTATACTTCCAGTATATCGAAGTCACTGTTTGGTGCTGACCCAACCCAAAGCACCTTCAGTGCTTTAGTATCACTAGAGATTTAACAAAACAAGTGAATGGTTAAGGCAATAAGCCCATAAAACATGCATTCATATATAAAGCCTCAATAAAGCAACCCACAGAACTCAGAAATGTACTACAAGTCAGAGAACTTGAACAAAAAATTCCCCAAAAATGTCATTAGAAATGTATTACTGATATGATATCTAGAAACCTTAGTCATTCACAAAGGAAATAGAGAAATAACAGGAATGCTGTAGTGGACACATCCCTACAGAGAGCCAGAAAAACCTGACTCACATCCCCCACAGAAATCTGAGTAGTGGCTGAAGGCTGCTGAGCCATTTACACAGAGTAAGGTCCTCAGGTAAGTATATTCATCACATTTGGATCACAAATTTAAAAAATACTAAATTTTGTCAAGTAACAGCATGTCCACAGGCAGCAAAGCACCTGGCTGTAACATAAACAGTCACATAACTGCCTTTTAATAGTGGTTACAAAGGTCTGAGTCCTGCAGTCGGCTCTGCAAAGGCCTGGGGTCACAATGAGCTCAGTGCAGTGTCTGGGGCCCTGAGCACGGCAATCCAACAAAAGCAGTGACAGAGAAAGGAATAATACTGATGTGCTTCCAAAGTGCAACCATTCCACTGGCTCCTACATGATCCACGGGTGGAGGGATCACAGGCTGGATACCACACTGCACAGCCAGGTGCTGCTGGAATAGGTGTGCACAAGTTAGTTCCTAGGAGTGGAACTAATCCAGATTAACAAAGCAAAGACTCTGGAGGTAGACTTGATGTGCAGTCACCTCTTGTCTCCACTGGCATTTGGGCTCTGACAGTGCAAATGGGCACCCAGGTAACTTCAGCCACAGGACATTAATGTGGCCATGAATAGTTGGTTTATTCTGGCCTGACTGGAAGAGTTCAGCCCCAGCCATTTCAGATTACAGATATGGATGGCTCATTCCAGGCAGCAATTGCTACATTTTGGTCATGAGCTTTAAAACAACAGCTCCAGCTCTTATCTGAGGATTAACAGGGGAGCAGGTAAGGAAAGCAGTACCTGCTCTGGGAAAAAATCACTGGGCTCAGTGTTTCCTTGGGCTGCCTTTCAGGCTTTCTAAATCCATAAAGCATATTGTGAATTTTGCAGATTACACTGCCTGTTCAGAATTGTAACAACGGCATATTACCATATCACCCCCTTTCAAATGCTGTACATGCTGCTACTCCTTCTCAAGCAATAAGGAGGCAGGAGCTCTCCCTACAAAATGCCTGGCCCATGTCATGGGCCAAGGTCACTAGTTGCAAAATATTATTAAAAAGCCAGGACAGACTTATTTTATAGCCAAATTAACAGCTCAGCAAAACAGTGGGCTGTAACAGGGAAGACAGTAAGTCCAACAGCTGGGCAGTTCAACTGCTAAGGTTTTACTGGGATCACTGCCTGGGATGTTTTGGGGTTGTTATGGGAAAAGAGAGTTATCAACACAAGAAGTGTGAAAACTCAAGTTATTACATGAAATATTAAAGGCAGATGTTTTCCCATTTTTTTAAACCAAACCCCACCACCTTTGCAATTTTGCCACTCCGAGGCTGCAAGCAGCAGTACAAACCGGTTCCCTTTCAGGGTTTGGAGCATGGGTTTTACAAGCCTGTTTTGCCTTTCTGCAGGCACTTTGAGCTTATAAATGGCACCTTTCAGTGTCCTGAATTACGAAGGGCAGCTAGTCCTGAATTCTCCTGTCGCTTAATGATCTCACATAAAATGAGGTCCACAAAACTTTTACTACCGCTGCAGTTCAAATTCGCAGGTGAAGAACCACCAGGGAAAGGATGTGGACATCTTTTGCTTTCCTAATTTTCCAGGTGCAAGAAAGTTTCCCACTTGCACTTGAACAATTAGTTACTCTCAAAGCAAGCCTGATCTAAATAAAAAGACTTCAGTATGTTCCCCTGATAAGCACTGAGAAAATCCAAGGGGAAACCACTTGAAAACAACACACAATAGCACCATATTTAGGTAAAAAAATTAGGTTAAAAAGACCCTATCTAAGTATTTATTAGTCTTTTCTTTTGCACCTAATATTTTTCACTTATCACAACTAAGTATATCTGACACTCAAGGATTATAGATAATATTTAATTAAAACATTGATTGGTTCTGCTCTTATTCTGGTAATACTATCCAGTGTTTGGAAAACATACTGCACCTTAACAGTATGAACAAAAAGTCAAAAGAAAGTCTTTCCAAAAAAAGAAAGGATTTTGTTTGTTACAAATTACTTCTGCATTTATATAAAGATTTAACGATTCATGGCATGCCAAATACAGTGCTAATGAGGTTTGAGTTGTGTTTTTCATTTTTGTTAGATTTTTTTTCTTGCTAAAAACAATTATTAGAGGCCATTCAAATGCCACTGCATAAACCAGGAAACCTAGTAAAACTGCAGGTAAAATTGGTATTTTGTTTCAAGTGTGGCTCAAGAGTCCAATTCACTTGTTGGTGAGCTGCATATTTCAAATAGCACCTACAACTCCTTCAAAAATGGAAGCCAGGTATGATGCTTTTAAAAAAACCTATTTATAACATTCATTAATGAAAAACAAAAATTAAAGAGTGTAAGCTTACCATTTAATTCCTGCCTTGCAAGGATGAACATCTTAGCCTTCCTGCTTTCTTCTCCACTTACCAATGAAAGGTAGATAAACAAGCAGAAATATAAGCTCTTAATTCTCAGCACCTCTTAGAGGACACTCGTGCCCATAGGAGCTTAAAAACCTTCCTGGGGAGCATTATTAATCTTGCTGCTAACAGCACAGAATTTTTAAAGCCTATTAAAACACCGTCTAGTCATAGACATGCAAGTCTTGCTTTTTAGTGACCTGGTTTCAAGAAACAAACAAAAAGTCTGGAAATTATGCCAAATTAACTTTCATCATTCAGTTACACGGATCACTGCCCACCTCAGCTACTAACTAGATACCAAACATTGGCCTTCAACAACAAACCTTGCCATCTACCACACAGAATAGTTTGAGCCAGAAAGGACCTTTAAAAGTCAGTTAGTCCAATGCCCTGCCAAGGCTAGGGCCATCTACTATACTCGATCAACTACTCCACATGTTGATGCTTCAGTCTAATGGAAACCCTGCTTTGACCTTGCTTCGTCCTTGACCTTGCTCTTCCACCTCTGCCTTTGGGCCTAGGAATATTTTCAGAAATCTGAAAATAATTCCAACTGCCTTCTTCCCAGGGTAGCACTCCTGCCTGGCTGCAGCCAAGCTGCTGCCCATTTACACCACTGCAAGTCAAGCCACTATTAATCCCTTGGACTTCAGTCTTCCAAGTAACATGTGCATTACTCCAAAGGCTTTTAGATGACTTTTTAACTGAAAACATCCAGGATGTTGGGGGTTTTAACAAATCATCATAGCTAGTGCCCAGCAGCTGATAAGGCTGAAGTTAATTAATGTTGCCAGGAAATAGAAATATAGCTGTGATGAACTAGTCTTGTTATGCCCACATTCAACATTTCCTCTCCTTTCCTTGAAGAGCATTTCACCAACTTAACAAAAACTTAACAGAAACAAACAGAACCCCCCGACCCAACAGGCTGGGCAGATGAAAGATATTCACACTAACTAACCCCGCTCTCCGGTTCACAAAAATCCCACTGACAATATCAAGAGTGGAGAATCAAACCCCTTTATTACCAAGTCCACAGCAGATAAAGCAGCAATTGTGCTTATACAGTAGTGGAAGTGTAGCTACAACATAGCGTGACAGCTTGTTAGTGTTGAAAATATATAAGCTCTTTGTAATTGTGCCTTTGGAATGCCATCTGTCTCGAATTAACGTCCACCTGGGATCATGTTTCGATGACCAATATGGACACATTACTGGAACTTTAAAACCTCGCTTTCTTTGTAATTGACATTTAAACTGTTTGAAGTTTCTCATTAAGTCCTTTTTTACAAATTAGGTGCAGATGTATAAAGCTAAATGTACAGTACTAAGGGAAATTAGGTCACATGAATGCTCAATAATAAAATGTATCAACTGCTTAAGTGCAATGAGTACATTAAAATTTAGAGATCAACTTTATGCCCCAAATTCTTCAAAGTTTCATCGTTCCCCTTTCATTGCTGCAGAGCCCCTGATGCCAACCATTTTTTAATTAAAAAGGCAGAGAAGAAGGCAGGTTTGGCCACGCCTGTCCCACAAAGACAGCCCTGTCCCACAAAGAGCTAGAGAAGGCAGGGCAAGCAGCCACAGAGATGCCCATTTCACAGGGACAGGCAAATCCTATTTACACCAGTGATGCCGGGAGATTTAAAGGGTACAGGGAGACCTGAGAAGTAAATATAGATCTGACAAGAAAATAAGGTAAAATATATGAAGGAGACTTGTTCAACATCCCAGGGCTAAGAAACCACAAGCTGACCTCCAGACCCACTTGCAGTCGAAGTTCTGCAGACCTGCTGTGCTCCTCAGCTTTGTGGGGTGGAAGAGGGAAGTGCATAAAAGGGCAGTGGCTGGAGAAACACCCCCATGCACAGCCCAGCTGACAAAATAAGGGCAAATTGAGTGTTTCCCCTTTCCAAACAAGGAGATTCAGAACTTGGGGAGGTGTGAGAAAGGGGTCCAGGAAAAACCACTACCAGAAACTCACATGATGTGCAGAGGACAGGAGGAGATACACAGGGGTTCATCAGCAGAAATTCTACAAAGCTCTTAGCATCAAGGGGCTTTTACCTGTCAGAATGGCTCTTAAGGAAAGAGACCTCAAGTACAGCAGCCCAATCTCCCCAACAGGTATGAAAACTCCAGGGATCCCACTCACCCAGCCTTTATGAGTAGCCAAGAAATACTGCCCAAGTGTGTCAAAGCTCAATGATGGAAGGCAGTGAGCACCCACCAAGGGAACACACGCCCTCCTTTCCCATGCAGGGCTGGCACTGGACCTCAAGATGCCACCCCGCAGCTGGCAGTGTTTAAACTCAGTGCAGTCACACACACAGGTTTGGTGGAAGGTCCATGAACTTTCTCTTCTGGAGAAAAGTCTCTCACTCCAAGTTAGGACACCATCTACATAAAATGCACAAATTCAAATCCCTTTGGCACCACAGCTAGCTCGTTGGTTCTGGAAACACCAGGATGCATACCCTGGCTCTCTGCTTGGAAGCATGGAGCTGCAATGAAGAAGCAAGTCTTCTCTAAAAGCTGCTAAACCAGACTAATACTGTGAACCAGATCTCTTTCTGTCTGCTTAGACTTCATCTGTGTGCTTAGACTACTCTTAAACAGAGTGTCTTCAGTACCACTACTTATTACAATGATTTTAAAAAGCTTTTCTGCTCACATCCCCTTAAAACCCTATTCTGGTAAGCTACTAAAACTCTTGGCAAAAGAAGTGTAAACTTTTAACTGGGTATGTTTCTGCTGCTTCTGATAAACACCCAGGCAACTCTGCTGTGAAATTGTGCATGCTTCTTGGTTGCAAGATGAACAGCAGGCCCCTACTGGTATCAGAACAGGAGATTCTGGTTTCCACATCCACAGGCTCTTTCTCCAGTATTCACACACATCTTCAGTTCAAGGAGGAATTCAGATAAAAACTGCGTATTTTTAAAAGAAATAAAAATTGGACCATATGTAACCAAACCTCAACACCTGAGAGAGACTAAAACCTGACTGATATAACACAGCAAGATAAAAATATTTTTCCGGGACAGGCCAGCCCAATTCATTTGCAAAAGGAATGAGACAGAGGAGTAACTCATTTTCCATGCATATCAAACAAGAAAGGCTGCTAAGGAAGATGTATTTGTACCCAGTTCTTTTTGCTCACACATTACAAATACTGGCTTTCATTTGGGTAATGAGTCTGCAAGGGCAGGTACAGGAGCACACAGGACTGTCCAGAACAGCACAGGCTTTAGCAGACCAGTTGAGGTGCCAGTGGTGATTAGCTGGACACACCCAGCTTTGCACCCTGCTTCTCATTAGCATTAATTATCCGTCATCATACCTCTGCTGCTGCCAGGATGAAAACTGGCTTGGGCAGTAGTTTCACAGTCCTTCATGCCAACTGTGGAGTTGCCAGAGTGCACAACAGGGAGCTTATTTGGCCCCATGTCTTTCTGCCAAGGGCAAAGGAGAGCAGAGACCTGGTTGAGCAGAAAGCTGGAGCAGAGTGAACAGGTAATACCTCCTTCACTCTAAGACCTCTCAATGTAACTTTAACCTGACAAAAATGTTTGAATGAATTTGAAACACCAGAGCTAAGGCTCAGTTTTGTAACGTGCTTCACCTGGCCTAGCAGTGATGGCTGATGGAACGCCTCATCCTACACACATTCCCTTGATGGAATGCCCTCACACACAGCCCAGAATGCAAGGCAGACTGAGGCTCCATCAGGTCCGCCCTAGAGACAGGATCACAGTGCCAGGGACTTGATTAGGGGTGCTCAGGGTATCCCCAATGGGTGCCCTCCCCAGTGTGAGCTGCTATCAGGTTCTCACCCCACTAGCAACACAACAATATTCATTTCAGTGAACCAAAGTGACCTTGTAGAAAAGCAGACTCTGCACATGCAGCTCAACAATTCTGCCAGATAAAGTGTTTTTATCTCTAGAAAGTCACACTTTCAAATAATTTTCACCCCGAGGCCATAATCTCAAAAGACACACTTAAAAATGTGTAGAACATAAAATGAGTGATTTTTTTTGATTGAGGTTAAGGAAAGAAATCCCTCACAGACATAACACTTTATTGATATTCTTGGTCACAGCTCTGCACACGCTGAACAGGATCAGCTACTGGTAAGGACCACAATTCATGTCTTTCCATTTAAACCCTGCAACAAAGAATAAAACTATTTCACAACTAACAAAAGAGAACCCGTTAATTTGCAACAACAATTTCAGCTCCCATTGTATTAGCACCCTCCAGTGTCCAATACATGAAAAACAACATCTCCACTAATTTACCAAGCAGACGCAGACTTGGAGCCTGAAACACAAGACACAGGAGTGGTGGACTCCTGGGAGGGAAGATGATGAGAATTGATGATGAGAAAAGAAACTCCCAATGCTAGAAATTTTAAATGACACAGGCAGAGTCTCTGAAGAAGATCTGACATGGGGTTAGTACTTGTCAGGCTCCTTTGTTCCTAGCAGGCATGCCAGTGTCTGCACCTTTGGCACAACAGGCTCCACGTGCCCACACTGTATATTCCATACTCTGCAGCATTCCACTGAGATGTGGATGCTGCCTTTGACTGATTTAGTACAGGCATGTGGGTATGGATCTGTCTGGGGTATGCCATGTAAATGAATGCATGTAATAAAACCCTCTTGTACATGGGTGATGTGCGCTTGGCTGGCTGAGGGCAAACAGGTGACCTTGCTTCAATGTGCAATGCTCCTCTCTTACAGCATCATCACCAAGCAAAGAGAGAACAACAGCAAAAACAGCTGCACTTGCTACTAAAAAAACAGCTGGATGAAGGGTTTTTTTAACTTTTTCCAACACAAAAAATCCTTCACAGGCAGAGAGAGCCCAGTAGGCTCTGGAACATGGCAAATAAGAAAAACCAGCTCTGGGTACCTGCCTGATAATAACACAAATACTCGGTGCTCCTTTTCTGGTCAGCACTGCTTCCCCCCAGCCTCACAGGGGCAGCAGCACGCCCTGAAGGAGGAGGGCAGCAGCTGGAAAGGCAGCCACACCACATCGGAGGTACCTGCTGTAATTAGGGTCCCAGTCCAACAGCATGGCAGAGAGCTCTGTGGGACACAAGAGCTAATTAAATCCAATCAACGTGTTCATTGATTGTTGACACTTGAAGTCATCCCTGTATTTTCTCTCCCAAGTGCACACAGTGAGCAAGGACTCCTCATGCCTCATCCTGCTGTGGTCTCTGACTGTTTGGATGCCCAAAATTCTGTGGTCTCTACCTGCCCAGTGGCCTCTTGGGCGCCACAGGAGCACTGATGACAAGGAGCAGTCAAATCCCACCACAGGGAGGCGATCACATCTTCTGGGAGTCATGCAAGGATGCTGTGATGCCTGGCAGCCATGTCCCAACCCACGGTAGCACCAGCCAAGGAAGCCCCTTCTGAGCCACAGCTGGAAGAGAGCAGCCTCACCATGGGCATGCAGGCAGCCTCCTCTCCCAGCCCTGAACAGGTGCTGCATCAGGCACATAAATGTCATCACCCCTGCCCTCACACTGTGTAGATTCCTCTTCCCTCCACAGTATGAATAGTTACAATTCTTCATGACCAGAAATAGCAAGGCATAGTGTTTATGATTCTACACCAATATGGAGGAAAGGGGATGAAAATGAGGGGGAAAAAAGGCATGTACGTGCATGCATCTTCCCCAGAAATTGGCTGTAAAAGCGTGCTGAAGGAGGCAGGCTGGAAAAATGACCCTGGGTGCTAGGCAGGACATTACTGTGGGCAGGAATGACTGACATGGACTTACTGGGCTCTTCAGTGTGCCTCCAGCACAGCACAAAGCACTCCAGCTGTCCCTGAGGCTCCCCAAGAACACCAGCATCAATATTGCATGCTCACAGTAACATCTACGTTACAGTTTTACAGACCGCATAGGCTTTTGTCACTCAGCTATAAAATATTTACAGAACCACGGTCTCAGCAGAGAATGTGAGAATTTAAAGCTTTAAATATTGATAATAAAATGAATTAACACTTGATTGCCACCCTAATATCAATACTAAAGAAAAAAGTGTTCTCCTTCTAGCAGTGCTGTTGAAAACCTGCCTTAAAAGAGCACAGACCCATCAATCCCTCCCTCTGGCAGAAGTCACTCCCTGCCCACCGGGAACAGGCAGGCACACACCTGCAGGCAGAAAGCTGGACATGAAACCTGCACACTTCTCCAGCAGGAAGGTGCAGCGGAGCCTTTATCTTCCTTGGCACTTGTCACTCGGAGCCTGATCCTGCAACACTGACCTGTACGGCGATCCTCTATTTAAAGCAGAGCTTTTCCTAGCATCCTGCCGAAATCTGTGCTATTCCTGACAGCTATTCACCCACCTGTGGGAAAGCACCGCGTGATTTGGGGCCCTTGACAAGAGGACATGCGTTGCCTACACGACCTTCCCTCATCCAGGCACTGCAGGAGCAGTGTCCCCCCACAGCACTATTCCCCCACAGGAGCACGGGGACTCCGCACCTCCCGGGCTCCCAGGGGGCTCTGAGGATATCCCAAGGATAAGGGATGCTGGGGGGGGGCCTTTGCTTGTGCCCACATCACCACCTATGCCGGGCCATCCATCGGTGGAGCAGGCGGCACAGGATGCTGTTTAAACAACGGGAAAGCCCCCGGTGCGGATCCGGCGCGCCTGGCCCCGCTCCCCTGCGGGAAATGGGGCACGGGGCCCTGAGGAGCCCGCTCGCTCCAAGGCCGGGCGCACGAATGGCAAAGACCCAAGGTCACCCTCCGGGCAGGAGCTGCACCAAAGCGGACAGCCGGGCAAGGGCGACGTGCCGGTAACGGGAGCAATCACGGAATAGCTCGGGTCGGAAGGGACCTAAAGGACCACCTCATTCCAACTCCACTCCCGCTGGCACGGACACCGTCCCCTAGAGCAGGAAGCCGACTGCCACTCCTACGTTGCCCGTGCCCGAGGGCAGCCCCGGCACACCCGGGGGGATCGGGGGAGCCCCGCTCGGGCGCGGCTCCAGCGGTGAGGGGGAGGGGAGGGGGAGGGGAGGCGGTGCCGGGGGTCCCGCGCCCCGCCCCGCCCCGCGCGCGCGGCCCGTCACTCACAGTCTCCGCCTCCCCGCGCGCAGCCCGGCCCGCCAGCACAGCCCCGCCGCCATCGCGCCGCCGCCACACGCCCCGCGCTCCCATTGGCTGCGCCGGGACACGCCCCGCGCTCCCATTGGCTGCGCCGGCGGCGCCCGCGGCACGCCCCCGCCGCGCGGTCGGCTGTGACGTCAGGCGGAGGCGCACTCCCGGGCCCCGGCGGCGCTCCCGCTGCTCCAGCACATCCCGGCTCCGCAGCCCGCGGGGACCGGGATGCTCCAGCTCCCCTCTCCCCGGTGCGCCTGTGACTGCCGCGAGTGGGAACGGTTCGTTCGTGCAGAGGATGAAGAGACAAGACCGAAGATAACACAGGATGTAACAGTGGGCGGGGTCGGAAAGAAACAAACTTGAGAATAAAAGGATCCGGAAAAGGAAATAGGGATTCTGATTCTGTTTTCCATCAGTCCAAACTTGGACTGAGCATATAATATAATTTTCTTTGCCATGATGCTCGAATGTGCCAGACCCACAAAGTATAATCCCAGCAAGTTCTCCAGTATTGTAGATATTTCAGCTTCATTTCCAAAGGACACACACTTGGATCATGCCACCTCTCTGTCCTGTTATCTTTCATTCCTGCCCTTCCACAACTGCTGAACCTGTTGCTCTGGCCATGGGAGAGAGATTCCCAAGACACTCAATTGCAGTAGCTTTCCTAAAAACAGGAGATGGATAATGAAGCACCCCAAACCAGTGCCCCCGGTCCTTGGAAAACCCGCGTTCACATCCACATAGGTTCATCCCAAGTCTTCATGGAAGGGCTTTTTCTTTCCTAGGATCACAGAGTTTTGCCGTATAACTTTGTTGTTTTCCTGACACACAATTGTCTTTCCTTTGTCAGTGAGCTGTGTGGAAATTTTCCAGTGTGGCTTAGCATCACTTTACTGGGGAAGTGGTGTCAGCAAAGCATGAGCTTCCCCTCCTAGCAGAAATAAAATCTGCTGTTTTACAGAGCTGTGCTGAACCGTGAACGTGACCTCGCTCAGCTTCCCTCCCCCACGTAATCTTGTGTGCAAGTCATGGGTGATACCACTTGAATCTGACACACTGAGATAGCAAACATTTCCTTATCACCAACAGCATGACAGAGTTAACCCTTCTCAGCACAGGTCCACTGAACTGTGTGTGGCAGAGACTGCTCCTTCTTCCTCCTGTCACTGTTTCCTCCTTTGCTCTCTCCTCTTTCCAGCCTTACTTCCTTGGGGAACTTCCTCATGAAGGATGATATTGCACAACATGCTGGAGGAGAACCTTGGACTTGTCTCCTTGCCCCTCTCTTATTTCTGTAGGGACAGATTTCCTTCCTGGCACCTCTCTTGTCTTTTCCCCTTCCAGCTCCAAGACTCCCAGGTGTACAAAATGCTCTCCTTCCCCACTTCACTGATGAGGATGGCCTGCAGTGGGGAAACAAAAGAGATGTGTGATACCTCATAGACCCTCTTTGCTCTTGTTTCTTTATGGCTGCCCACAGAGAGAGGAGAGCAGAGCAGAGCAGAGTAGCAGTCTGGATAGGATGTGAGCAGGGGTACAGCCAGACCAGGCAGAACCCCTGAAATGTGCATCATGGAACCATAGAATGTCCTGAGCTGACAGGGACCCACAAGGATCATCAAAGTCCAACTCCTGGCCCTGCACAGGGCATCCCAAGAGTCACACCAGGTGCCTGAGAGCATTGTGCAAAAGCTTCTTGAGCTCTGTCAGGCTGGCGCTGTGACCCCTGCCCTGGGGAGCCTGTTCCAGTGTCCAACCACCCCCTGGGGGCAGAACCTTTCTCTAATATCCAACCTAAACCTCCCCTGACACATCTTCCTGCCTTTCCATCGAGTCCTGTCACTGGTCACCAGAGACAAGAGAAGAATCTTCCTTGCAGGAACAGCATTTAGTGTGACATCAGGGGGAGGCAGGATGCTGTGCTGACAGGAGCAGCTCTCAGGTTTTGTCAGAAGTCCAAATAACCTTTCTTCAGCATTAGCAGCTGAGCCTGGGTTTTGCATCAACCAGTGCTGGCAAACCTGGACTATCCTGGCCTGTTGCGTCCCTTTGACTTGTAAATGATCATGGGAACACAGGGCCATTAATTAAATCTCATTACCATCTTTTCCCTTCTGTATTCTGGGAAAAATACTGCATCTGTCCTGTCCTTTTAAAATGGGAAGCCTTTTAAAGATGCTAAGTTTTCACTTAATTGGATTAAGGCAGTGTAACATTTTCCAGGATGCTCAGAAGGTATTTATGAGCCTAACTCTCAGTGCCATCCTCAAGAGTTAGGTATGAGGTACTTTTGAGGATGTGAATCCTATAGCAGCAGTATGGTTGGGGTTAAGACAGCTGGAGCTGTGTGTACATGAAGAATACGTGCAGAAAAGGGTTGCTGAGCTAAGTTGGAACTGCTCATCAGAATTAGGATATTTCTGTGGGTGGTTTTGTGTTTTGTGTCTCCTTGCAAAAACTCATGTGCACAAACGTTTCAGCTCAACATGAGATAACTGCAAACAAATTAATCAGAGGGGAGGGATCCTGCAATTTCTCAGATAAACAATAAATTATGAAGGTCAAATGACTCATGGACTGTGCTGGTGAGAATCATTTAGCAACTATAAAGGATTAGGAAAAATATTCTAAAAAAGGATAACTTACCTATTAGTTTTTCTTCTCATATTTCAATAAAGCATCACACCAAATACAGTGTACATTTAATGTACAGTATTTTTTTTAAATTGCTGGATTTCAAATACCTTATTTGTAATCTTGGTCTATTATCTTTTGAGATGTTGAACAAATAAGGTTGCTACGAAAGAGCAAACCAAATATTTTGGTAGGATATGTGGTGGTCCTTGTTCAACAAGCATTTTGTAATTCTGTGATGATCTCTTAATGGTATGATAGTGACAAACCCAAGTATTTTTGAATAAGAAAGGGAAAAAGAAGCAGTGTACTACTGCACTACTGTAGAACTATTAATAAACCATGCTGATAAAAAGATATTTTTTATTGGCATCTTAGTGGAAAAAAGAGCCATGCTGCTGCCTGAAGCTATTGCATGTCAGTGTCCTCTTGACACTCATTTACTTTGATTTTCAAGAGAGAAATGAGCATCATAACAGCCAAGGCATATTGTGCCTTCCTCTCTGTGTTTGTGTGAACACAAAAGGCTGTCCTCCTCAGCTCCTGTGCAAGAATGGGAAACAAATAACTGTTGGCACCAATCTGGCTGAGGCTCCGGTGCCTCTCTCTGACAGGCACTGGTTTTTGCTGGCCAGCAGTGTCACAGTGCTCCTGTGGTGAGCGTGCTGCTTTGGGCCTCAACTCCTACCTGCACAAGTGTCTGCTGCCTCCCAGCTTGGAGACCATGGATCACCCAGGGAGCTTTGTCCTGCTGTGCCTCCTGTGCCACCAGACTGGCGGGACCCAGGACATTGCTCTGGCTGCCCTGGGTGATTCGAGACCCTGGCAAGAGGCTCAGAGACTTGGCATGGAGTCAAAAACACCTGTGCCTTCAATTTTAGTCCATGGAAACAATTACCAACTTTGTGTGAAGATTTACAAGCCACAAGAGTTTGAGTAGAATAATAGTGAATTTATCACTGGGTGTAAAAGTAGAATTTTGGTTTTTAGAATGGGGGTTCAAGAGGCAAGATGGAGGAATCTGGGTGTGTCCTGTCCTTCTTCTCCTTCTTCTTGTCCTCCATCTTCTGCTGTGATGGTGACACTTCTGGATTGGTTCAGAGTAGAGACAAACTGTCTAACATAGGTGATGGGTATTGGAAAATTATTGTAAATAAAGTACACGTAGTTCTTAGTATAAAAAGTTAACACCACCCCAAGGGCAGGGGCTGTGCCTCAACCCAACCTGCTGGACAGATCTCAGCAGGACAGAGAAAGAATGTAATAGGTAAGAGAAAATAAACAACCTTGAAAAGCAGAACCAAGGAATCTCCACTACTTCTTCTTCGGTTGCGGGGCTGGGAAAAAAGAGACTGTCTAACACCTCAAGGGTCATCTCAACCACAGAAACCTGAGACCAGACAGCACACAGCACTCCCTCATGTCACACATCTCCTCCTGTAGGATGAGAGCAGGAGGTATGTGCCTTCCAGCACAAAAAAGTTTTGAGAACCTCCCCCAAAACTGTGTTATCATACTACTGGAAATAAGTCAGCATTTTCACGATGAAAATTAATTGCCCAGTGTCTATTCATTGCACTGTTATGTTCAATGGAATTGCAGTGTGTGTTGTATCCCAGCAGTGCAGAGTGTTTTAATCCACCATAAATCCATGTAGAGAGTACATAATCTGGGGCATTTAGAGTGATGGAAGGTGGATTTTGGTGAAAGTGCATTGAATAGCCCTGGTATATTGAGACAGGATCTTTTTGTCAGGAAAAGCTTTCTCTGTGGTCTCGAAGCTTCCCTTTTTCATCTACCTCAGAAGCACCACTCAGGCAGTCGCTTCCTTCACTTGGGAAGGGCAGAGAGCCCCTGCTACCATCATCCTGTTGAACCAGGGGAAATGCACAGCTTTATGCTCTTGGATCCTCTCCAGATCTCAGGAAAGGTAAATACCCCTGCTTACCTGGGGTGTTCTCTGGAGGTTGCTTGTCCAAGTCTGGTTCTCCACCTTTGAAATCAAACTCTTCCCTTCCCCAGTAAGCTGGGGATACTGCTAAACACTGTTAACAGATAGAAAAAGAAAGTCAAAAAAGGCAGAAACCTCTGGAAAAAACAAAGGGCCAGTAGCTGAGGTGAAGCTGCAGGGAGTATAAACTAGGAAAACTAGTCCAGCCATAAATTGAAGAAAATGCTTGATAAGAGATTTGAAGAATTCCTGTTTCCAGGCATCAGGAGGACATTACAGTGAATTCATTGCCGTACAATTCAGATTCTGTTATGTACTATGCAATTTTGGGAGGAGATTATTGATAAGTAGCTCCATGGAATCACTGGAATTCAGAAAAGTCACAACATTTTCATGCTGGGAAGCAGAACACACCCTGTGTGCTCTGTACACTGGCTGGGAAGATTAGAAGGTGGGGCGGGCTGGGGAAACAGGGGAAACAACTGGGAAACAAGAGTTTGGAAGAGGCTTTGGAGAGGTGTGCTTGCCAGTTCTCCAGGTGGGAGCAGGTGATCTGTTACAAAAAGAGGTGTGGTTTCTGCACTGGGTTTCATATGAGCTGGCAACAACAACTCCTACTCCAGCAGGAGTGTGTCCTTTCCCTGACTGCCCCTTTCCCTACAGGCAGAGCTTGGGGAAAATGACCTTAAACACATGGTGATGTTTCCAGGAGAAGTGAGTGGTGGGGACACTCCTCTCCTTTGCACTGAACCTCTGCTCAGGCACTGTGGTTTGACTTAAAGCGAGGCGGCTACACTGTAGTTCAGAGCAGAAATATAACAAACCACGGGGCTATTTGGAGCAAGTTAATTAAAAAAAGAGTGAAGTGCATCATGATGGGTGTCCTACATGAAATACTGGTAAATTGTGAGAGGAAATGAGGATGCCAGGAGAAAATTATGATGCACATGTTGAAAAGGAGTGGCCAAGAAAGCAGACTGTCCTTCTTAATATTGTTGTTTTGACAGATTTCAAAACTTCAAACATTCTGTGTATCTTATAGTTGATTATATAAAAATGTTTGTTGGTCATTATATGATCACTTTTATTTCAAAGTCCTGTCTTCCTATAGATTTGATAATGTTTTCACCTTTCTTGATTGATTAAACTCGCTTTCCTGCAGGATGCTTTGAAAGTCAGGAGATAATCTGCAGGCTTGTTGACACCATAATGCTATGATGGCTTGTGTCCCATTAAAATAGATCACAAAAATGTTCATCTATAGAACCTGAACTCAATACATTGTGTCAGTATACAGTATAGATCCCTTAATCCATAGGCTATTATTAAAATAGTGGATTAAGGAGTTGTTTGGGATCAGAGCATGCTGTATGTGTAACAAAACAGTTTAGCTGAGATTAGTACTTATTACTCAATGCAAAATTTGATTGAAGGATTCATAGGTGCTTATAATATCATAGTTTTTATTTTATCACTAAATTACTGACTTTTTGCCATACAAGCTCTTGTTAAGACTTGAGAATTAATCACTGTATATGGCAACAATAAAACTGAATAACTGACATGAACCTAATTAAAATATTTTAGTTTCATGCAAATATAAAATACAGTATGTAGATGTTTAAAACGCATTGTATGAAAACAGGCATGGAAAGGACGTTCAGACTTCAAAAAAAACCAACTTGTAAATTAAAAATATTAAATTGGTTCACAAACTGTTACACAGATCAGTGTCAATCTAATCTAAGCCAAAATGAACTGGAAACCAAAAGTGTTTTTTTTCCATACAATCTTCTGTCGACAGTATTGGTGAACTTGTCAGGAGGCAAAGTTTTATGCAACCATGTGGTGAAGTTGAACTGAGTAAGATAGTGGCAGTTTTACAGACTTGTCCTTAGTGCAGCAGAAGGTTGTCAACAAGCCTTTTTGGTGACATCTCCTCGTGACAGTGGCGAGCAGATGATTTGAGGATTACCAGGGTGCTGGACAGGTCAGCCAGCATCTGAAAAATCTCTTCCATAAAGGATCAAATCTGCAGCCAGAAGCTGTTTACTGGCTGAAGGGGGAGGGAAATGGGTGCGTCTGAAAGGCAGAGACCCTTGGGTTTGTTTGTTTGTGTGTGTAAGTGGAGCGGTGTCTTTAAAACTCACTCTGTGTAAGGGAGAGCTGAACCCTGCTTGACACTCATTTTCAAGTAAACTAGGAGGCAAGATAAAATTTCATATAAAGAAAATATTTGTGCACAGAAATCATTATATTTACCAGATAAGTAGAACAGAGCCATTTTTTTTGCCACAAGGTGGAACATGTTTATACTAAATTTCAGTTATACTGCAAGTAATATTTTTTTTTTTTAATCACAGTTTTAGCTGTGGTTTTGTTTGGTTTTATTTTTTTAGTCCCATTGCTGCTAGTCCAGGTCCCTATTGTACTTTGCAGAAGAGT
Source organism: Molothrus aeneus (assembly GCF_037042795.1). Taxonomy (NCBI): domain Eukaryota; kingdom Metazoa; phylum Chordata; class Aves; order Passeriformes; family Icteridae; genus Molothrus; species Molothrus aeneus. Next base: position 77,655,630 of record NC_089647.1, on the reverse strand, counting down.
CTTGATATTTCTGAATGGAGGTTCAGACACTTCCATATCAAGCAGATTAAACTCCAGTGAGCGTGCCTGCACTGGAGATTTCTGTTCCACAGACTATCCACCAGCTGATCATCTCTGTTAGGTTTCAGGTCCACTTCCTACATCTGCACAGCCTCTGGGCATGTGATGCTGTGGTTTGTAAGGAGGTTATGAAACCCCAAGCAGTGGGCACAGCAAGTGGAGGCAGCACAAGGCGCCGCTTTGGCAGCAAGCGTGACTTGTGAGCAGGGATGGCTGTGGCACTTGAGGCCATGAATGCTCATGCCCAGGGTTGTGCTGTAAGTGATGCCTCAGGTTTTAGCTTTTATATTTTTCAGATTATGTACTACTTCAGTGTGTACTTCTGAGCTTCATATTAAGGGATAGTAAGCTCTCTTCACAGAGTAGGCAGACAGAACAATTCCTTCTCTCACTGGGGACCCAAGTACAGCTGATCCAGATCCAGACCTGAGAGCATAAACAGTGGCAGAAGGAAGAGAGAAAAACAAGAAGGATGGGGCTTCATGGGCTAAAGGTGTAATTGGAAAATAACTCCAATATGCTAATGGACCAAAACTTACAAAAATGTGAGACCCTGTGACTGGTCATCCATTTGGTGACCATTTTTGGATTCATCTTGGGTGTAGCCTTGGCTGGGCTCTTGTGCTGCCCAAGGTGTGTCCATTCAGGCCTCCTAATAAATATCTACTTTATTCTTTAGCTCCATCTGGTCTCTGTTCCAGGTCAGCCTTCACAAGGCATCACAGGGACTGGGAACCTGCATATCCTAAAAAGTATCACGTGAATCAAAATAAAAGAAAAGAAGGACCTATGGCAGCCTTTCAGTGCATCTCCAAAGGAGCACTTGTGGCCAAAGAACTGGGGAATCAACTCTGGGAAACTGGAGGAGAAAATAGGTAGAAAAAAGCTGACTTCATTTACTTGCACACCTCTCCATGAGGCAACATTTAAGGAATGTTCAATTTCTATCTAATTCTAAACTAAAGGTTTGTACAACTTAGCCTTTCCTTCTTAGTTAAAAAGTGTTATAATTTAGCCCTGTGATACTAGCCATTTAGATTTGGTTGCTGCTGGCTTCAGAGATTATGCTCCACTAGAGGAAAAGACAGAAAGATGAAAAAACATTCAAAGAAGTCCCAGAGAACTTGAAACTAGCCATTCTACCTACCACTTGGACTGACTTTACATAATTTTTAAATATTTCTGAAGTTCTTATGTAAAAGATTATACATAGTACATTATCCTTTAATGCCAAAAGGTAAAAAAGCAGAAAAAAGAAAACTAGGAAATAGAGCTTTCACTGATTTCCAGTAAGATTTTCTCAACCAGTAAATTTGCTGAGATCAGAAAGGTAAGAATACCTGCTCTGAATACAGTGCATATTTGGAATATGTTATTCTGTTTAGAGAGCCTGAAGCATCATTTCAATGCTGCTGCTTTCTGTCATGTCAGAAAGCTGTGGATCTCAAAATAAAATAGTTTTCCAAAGGCTGGTGTTTCACTTCAATAAGGTAATACTTCAATAAGGTAATATCCTCATTTTTATAAACAGAAAAAAAAAAGGATTTGGCAAATGTGGAATTGGAATGGATTCGATTTTTCAAATGTTTTTGATGTGTGAAACATCAAATGAAATAAGACAGGTACCAGAGCATCCCAGAAAAAAACAGGGACTCTTCATCAAATGAATAGTGGGATGATTTGTTACACTCTGTCCTCAAGCACATACCATTAATGCTGGCAGCAGAACTCCTTCAGGATCCTTACAGGTGTTCAGGAGGGCTCAGGACACTCAAAATACACGGAATTTCTTGCAAATTTACAGAAGCACCTTGCCTCCCATGTTCTGCCTCAGCTAGAAGTTTAATGACTAAATTTGCCTTTCCCCTTTGCATGGGTTCAAATTGTAGGGTTTTGTGATCATTTCATTGGGTAAAGTTGCCAGGTAGCTCCCCCACTGACTTGTGCCAGTGCTCTGTGCCACATGCCACAGCAGGATCAAGCTGGGAGCTCTCTGCAGCTCTCCATGTGGATAAGGCAGATGTAAATTTAGTGCTGGTCCCAGATCCTGAACTGAATATCTGCTGCCTTTGTCATCCATGTTTATCATGCCCATCAGGAACACAGAGCTCCTGCATCTCAGCAGCCTCAGAGTGACTGACATTACAGGAGTACTTTGGAAATACACTTTCCATTTAATCTCTATTTAAATTTATTCCAGTTTTGTGACTGACATGGTGTGAAAAGTAGTTGTCACAATGATTTTAATGACACATAAATATTTTCTGCCATCAAGTAGAGCACAATCATCCATCATTAAGAGATATTGCCATATGGCTATCACATGGCACGAAATACATCCTCTAATAACTTGGGCTACCTTTAGATCAGTCATGACTGAAAAAATTCCCGCCTTAGAACCCAGACGTAAAACTTGGAGAGCAACCTGAGACTTAAATGCAAGTAAAGGAGTGCAAGTAGATGCAGAAACGTCCCACTTCCTGTATCTCACACATTTTTTACAGGGAAAAAGAGAGTTGTGCTTTTAGCAAAGCAATATAGAGACTGCTTCAGGTAGATTTGCTCCAGTTGTGGTCATAAATGGCCTGCTGTGACCTGCCAGACCTCCTGAGCTGCCTGGTGGGTGGCTTGAGAGAAGGGATGATTTATGATTCATACCCAAGGTGTTTAGTTGAAATCAGCTGGTTTAAGTAGGAAATCTCGGCTAACCAAGGGTGTTTGAAATGAAATAAGCTCAGGATGGTCACAGAAATGTTTCAGCCTGCAGATCTAACTGGAATGTAGTCTCTCACTTACCATGTTTGGGAGCAAAGCCCCGTAGCCTGGCCTTGCAGGGCACTGCCACAACTGGACAAGGACCCAAATTCAGATTCTGTAAAACAATATTGGTTTTACCAATTTAACAAATGCTAAATCTTCTCAAAGGGGGAATATTTACCAATATACCTATTGGACTGAAAACTGGGTCGACACACTTGTTTGTATTCCTCCCTGTGCTAATGATCCAAGTGACTATAAAGGAACTTGGCTAACAAAACACACCACACTCACAGATAAGCCCACAGGCCAGTTATGCTTGACAAAAATACTTTTGACAAGGAGGTATAATTCATTGTTTAGAATCACTGAAATGTATTTTATAACTGTTATTCTCTGGCATTCACCCCAAAGGAGTAGCTGTGTTGCTTATTCAGCTGCTGAAGGCATAAGGAAGGCATCCACTATAGATACAAAAGAAGCGAAAAATTTTGTCAATTTTTTTAATATGTCTATATCACACGGGAATTCCCTACATTTATGTCATATTAACTTGGTGTTTCCTATCAATATTTTTAGTTTCACTTTCCAAATTTCAATCCCATTCAAATAACTTCATCTCAGCCCTTGTTTTTTCCTTCAAAAACTCACTGCCATATGGAGGAAACATTAAAATTATTGGATCCAAAGTAAAAACAAAAGCAGCTTAGTGTTAGTGCAAGAGGCTTAAATCAAGACAATTAAACCTAAGTTAAACTGAAAGTAAAAATGACAAATAATTTTGGCTAGATGTAGACCACACACCAAACAGAAAGTCATTGTCATGCATGGTGGAAGCACAGAGTCTTCAAAAAAAGATCATCACCTTCAGAAATAGTGAAATAAACTTCCAAGAGATATCCATGCTCTAAGCAGACAAGAAAAATCTCTAGTAGGAGTAATTTTGAGAAGAGGGTGCCTTCCAGAGTTCCACCAGGGGATCACTTATGGCCACGCAACCAAGTGATTGCCGACCATTTTGGGAAGAAGGTCAGTGGTGTTTTCAGCATGGACAGGACCCGGGATAATCCTTCTGCAGCCCAGCTTTCCTCTCCTGTTTGTTATTTTAATGCCTTGGTTTATACTTAATGCTGCTGTGAGTGACTGCTACTATGACAGCCGCCTGTTCATCTCCCAGATAACGACGGCTGGCCTCATTAACCACTGTGGCGTTGGGATATTCAGAAGTAGCCTTCAGTTGTTCAGTTTTTAACAGAAGAGTTGAAAATGAGATTGCTACACTTGGTGACCATAGTATGAATTCAGTCTTTTCCACATATAAAAATCTTGTCAGTGTTCATTGCCAGGAATAAACCTGGCCCCTCAGAAATGTCAAATTTTAGATATTTGATTTGTAATGTTACCGATTTGCTGATAGCAATCCATGATCCTCCACCACAGCCTTCAATGCTGCTTCCCAAAGACCACCAGGTGGTGATTGCTGAGACGGACCTGCAGGTTCTAACTGAAATTTAGACAGCAGTTCCTGTCACAATGAACAACAGCTAATGGAGAGGAGGAAAAACCCCAACAAACACCTGACCAATTTGTTGAGCTGCCAGGGCAGGCAATGAGATGATGGAATAAATGGCCCAAAGTTATAATGAAAGAGGTGGGTAATAATTATTTGTTTAATAATTATTGCTCTCTAATTTGTTAGCCCTATCCAACCTCTTTTACTCCAGCTATGGACGTTGTCACTGCTCATAAGACACAGAGGCAAATACCTGCTTCTTCCTATGCCTTTACTACTCTGTTGAAGCTGTGCTAAAAAGTAAAAGAGAAAGAAATATTTGCATCCACACAAATAAATGTGAAGGGCTGGAACATGTCCATACCAAACTGGACCCTCTGGCTTGTGTAGCATCTGCACACAAGCCCTCTCCTTTCCCTTTCACTCCAGAAAGACCAGATTTTCTTTTCAAGCTTAACTGTGGTAAATATAGTTATTACTATTGATTCTTATAAACCTTTTAAGAGCATATTTATTTGTTTTTCCATGAACTTCTGGTGTGACAAGCCCAGACTTAGATGGATTTCTCCTATATACTGTATATGAACTAGCAGTGCTGCAGCTTTATCTGTATTTGCTCAGGCTGTGAGATTCAAAGTTGAGTGAAACTGCAAAAGGGAGTATTTGTCCTTCCTGTCATCTATTTGCAGCGCAAGAAATTAGCATTTTTCATTACATTTCTGTTTCCTACTTATCCCCATTTTTTGGGGTTTTAGGTTTTTCTTTTGTTACATCAAACTCCAGAGGTTTCTGCTGGGTATTTATATGAACATTGTGCACTTGGAGCAATGAGAAGTGCATTTCTGCATCAAAGTACATGGTAGATGGCTTGCTCAGGTTATTTTACCAGCAATTCTCTGAAGTGTCAGGGATGAGTGGGACAGGAGACAGTGTCCCATGCAACAAAACCGAGATTGCAAGTTCTGTCCCTTCTGGACCTTCACAAACCTGTTGGTAAAGCTGTTTCAAAGGACAGAAAGATAGATGCAATAACCTTAACATAATCCATTGGTCAAGAAAATCTCTGGGGATTTAGTCACATTCTTAATCTGCCTACATTTGTCTGCTAGGCTTAGTCTATTGAGAAATTCAGTTCTGGATCTAGGATGGTCTCTTCCAGAAAAAAAACCCCACTTGAAACAGGTAACAGACTAACAGAAAAGACTTGAGTTTAATAAACCATCATTTTCCTGATGCATAAGTCAATTCTTTGTTTGGACTCTGCCCCTTGGGTGTGGATATTGTTCTTCTTGAAGGGAAGGAAGCCTCTCTCTAATTTTTATCCAGTGTTACTACAGTCACCCAGCTTTCTGGGACAGACAGCAAATTTAAGGCCACCTGCTGTTTCTCCTTTGCCTTGCCCTCCACCTGCCTTGGGGCTGCCCTGATGTGACATCCTGCAGCAGGAGAACACGTATGATTTAGCTCTGTTGCTGTCACTGCAGCCTGCAGAAGGAGACAGAGCAACAGAACATCAGTTTCTTCTCAGCTGCCTTAGCAAGACAACCTTCCTCCAGTGGGCAGAGAAGAGCAGTTTCCAGCAGGAAAGTGGAGAGGGCTCCTTGTGAGAACTTGCAGAAAAATGTAGGAAACAGATCTGATTTTCTGGCTGCTCCATTTTGTAGCTCCTAAGCAAGGCTGAAGAAGCATCACAACACTAATGCTTCTTGTATCCTTGGGCTACCAAGGGAGAGGATGGGCCATCCTGGAAGCCCACGGACCTCCTCAGTACTATCCCAGAGCAACTGATACTGGTGCATGCAAAAGGTGGGAGCTGAACACAGTCCACCTGCCTTTTCCAACCTCCAGAGAATGAGAAGTTTGCTCACCTTCTGCAGCACAGAGGGAAAGCAGAGGCCAGACTGTAGATGTGCCTGCTCTGCTGGGATGTCACTTCTCTTTCCCTTCTTCACATCATGTAGTCAAGGCAGTTTAATGATTTCATACACATCAACCAAATGTGTAATTGTAAACAAATCAAAAGGCAGTCACGGGAAGTTGGGAAAATATCAGGAAGACTGTCTTCTCTACCTGAACAATTTCCCCAAAAGAGAGATGAAATTGACTTGATATAATTACTGAAAAAAAACCCAACACATCTCTGAACAAAAGCCCACCAAACAACCCTGCTCCCCCCACCCCCGGAAAAAAAACCCCAAACCCCAACCAAACCACCCACACAAGCCACATCAAGTTTTGAGTCTTGCAGCAGCATCAGCAAAACAGCAGTTGTGCTGAATTGTTTGAAGACAAGGAGGTAGCACTATTGAACTGAGAAGTTGGAATGTGCCATTCTGCCCATCTCACTGCCCAGGCTGGACAGCCTCTCAGGACACCCTGTGGGCCCCTATCTGAAGCAGCCTTTTGTAGTGAACTTAGAAAAACTGTTTGAAGGTATCAGAATAGGTTCCTGAATAAGGACAATTAATCCTTATAAAGCAAGGCTTTACAAATCCAGTGACTTCTAGAGGGCCCTTGCTAGCAGCGTGCCCATACTACATGCAGGAGACACAATGTTAGCACATTCACCAGTGAATTATTTGGTTAATTACTGTTATTATTCTTTGCCAAGATTTTTGGCTGTGCATTTCCAGAAACTTCAGATCATGCATGTTTGCAGATCGAATGCTAAATCCCTCCAGTAGACTGCTTAGTCAAACCTTCCTGTCATGCCCTTGCCTCTGCTCCTGCACCCTGTACTTGTGTGTGCTGTGGCCAGCAGGCTATCCTCAAATAGCTCGAGGCAAGGGAGAACTTCAACTGCATTTTCATTGCAAGTCCTGGAATCCTAGCAAGTGGCAAGAATGTGTCATCACCCAAACATGACAGGCTTCATTTGTAATCTTCTGGCTTATCTGATTTACAAGAGTTAACCACTCTCATCTCATCAACAGCAAGTTCCAGATGTTTCACATAAGAGGAAATAGTGCATGATGGCAGCTGTACAGTAATCAACTGATAAATTAAGTCTCTCAGTAGTCCCTGAAGGTTTGTGCTTTAATCTGAAGTGTCACACACTTGTGCAGGCACATATACCCAAAGTAATTCTTTAAAGTAACAGGAGAATTATTTCATGAGTCTGTTGAGGAAGGCATATTTATGGAGATATGGAAATAAATAGATCACTAGTGGCTGACATAAGGAGAAACAGCAGGGTACTGAGAATAAAAAAATTAAATTAGAGGTGAGTTGTAGGAAGCAGTGTATCTGGGACAAGAACATCTCTGCACAAGTAATCTCCCTTCCTTTAAGGAAATACATGGCTGTGATAGGCTGATGGAGCTGGAGATACAACTGTCCAGAAATGAAGGTGGTGTCCAAACTGTAAAGATGCTCAAACAGAAAGAAAATGGCCTGTAACTTCATGGCAAAAACTCATGGACATGTGTGTCCCACATCAGCTCAGCTTACTAAAGTTCTTGCTCAATTCCTGGAGCAGATACACTGAACCATGCACTGTGCTAAACCAAACACTCAATTAAAAGGAGGAAAAAAACAAAACACCAAAACGCACCCCCACCCCCCCCAAAAAAAAACAACCAAAAAGCAGGGTGAGGGAAAAGTATGTTGGACTATTTTACCATTCTGTGATTCTATGCTCACTGCTGTTCTTTATCAGCCATTAAACACAAAAACATCTACAGCTCTTAAGGATTTACCAGATTTCCATTACAGAATTTCATGTAACTTCTTACCTGTAACACTCAGGATCCCCATCAGGTGAGTAACAATTCAGTGAGAAACCCCAGTTTTGACTTAACTCTGCAGCACCCATGTCATCAGGACTGGCTGCAGCAGCCCCTCCCCAGCATTCTCCCAAAGCTTTGCAGAAACATTTGGCCACAATTTCACTCATGGACCAAAGTCATACACACTAAAACCACTCCCTTTCAAGGTCTCTCACTTCTTCCCTACCTTGCCTGAAATATAGTTGTGCTCCAGCCTACTTAGAGATTGGTATTTTTGTCTTTACCAGTATTAGCAGAACATTTAACATCCACATTTCACCTTTTTGATTTGTACATCAGTTCAAACAGGACTTGGTTGGTACCTCCCAGCCCTTCCAAACAGATACTCAGATCAGTGTAACTGAGCAACTCAGGTGCCTGCCAGAATTTTGTAATTTTACCTCTTGTCCTCACTTCCAGACTTTTCCTGAAGTCATTTCTCACTGCCTTTTGCCTGAAAATGGCACAAAAAGCATCAAGACACTATGACTGGTTCACAGTCAACTAATATTTATAACATTGCTTACAAGATCCAGCCAAGCAGCTGAGGGCTCACACAACCTTGTATGACCACAGAAACCTGAGGGCTCACACAGGTGTTCAAACACAGCCAAACCTTTGAATAAGAAGGGAAGCTAAAGATGAGCCTGCCATGGTGAGTGACAGCTTGCCATAAAGCTGCTTTCTTATTTCTTCTAGGGAAAGAAAATCAGGACACCAACTCCCATATCACATTTTCAAAGTATGATTTGGACTAAGGATTCCTTTCAGACTAAATTTGACAGTGACAGCCACTCTTTTCAGACTCTGAACAATAAGTTTTAAAATTATTTATCAGCCACCAAAAAATTGACACTTCTGTGTTTTGTCAAAATTTGCCCTGTCTTCCTACAGCTCAGCAATTTGTCCTACCTTGTGATGGCGTTCACAGGGGTTTTAGGATGAGGGGAGAGATAAGGGTCTGACTCCATGTTTCAGAAGGCTTGATTTATTATTTTATTATATATATTAAAACTATAGTAAAAGAATAGAAGAAAGGATTTCATCACAAGGGTAGCTAAGAATAGAATAGGAAAGAACGATAACAAAGGCTTGTGGCTCGGACTCTCTGTCCGAGCCAGCTGGGCTGTGACTGGCTATTAATTAGAAACAACAACATGGGCCAATCACAGATCCACCTGTTGCATTCCACAGCAGCAGATAACCATTGGTTACATTTTGTTCCTGAGGCCTCTCAGCTTCTCAGGAGGAAAAATCCTAAGGAAAGGATTTTTCATAAAAGATATCTGCGACACTACCTCTTAACCCTCCTTTTAATTTACATTTTCTCAGACTTTCATGCTGTAAGTGCAATTTAAGAAAATACTGGATAATACATTAAGTTTTTAGAAAAGCTCAGTATTTTGAAAGTTTAGACAAAAAAAACAGGTCTCCCAAGAGGAAAACAGATACAGTATACAGTAGAACGCTTAAATGCCTTAACACAGACAAAAAGCCTAAATTCTAGAAAAACATGTAAAATTATCTGAGGCAGTGTTACAAGGGCAAAAACAACTTTTGAACAGCTCTTCTGTAAAATCTGTGATGTATTAAACTTTCTGAATTGTCTCATACTGAAGTAGTCCACACTGAAACATTGCAATTGCAAAACAGCTGCAATTATTACAAGGCAAGGCTGCTTGAAAAGCTGTGTATGCAGCAGGTTCAGATTCCAGAAGATACTGACACATTTCACAGACTGCCTTTAGAGCTGGAAATAAAATACTTGAGAAGCTGCCATGAATTGTCAACTAGTCTGTAGAAAAATCCCCAGGAAAATACACCCATCAGTTTCAAACTCACATATACACCACAGTGGTTTCATCTAACTTCTATTAATCTTTTTTAAACAGCAATTGTAAATACATCACAAAAATCTGGTTTTTTGAATTTGAATTTCAATAGCAGACAATTGATTCACGTTTCTCAAACTAAGTATCCCTATTTGTGTAAAAACTACTGGTGATTTCAGGCAGTGACTCTACAGTAGGTGGTCACAAAACCAGGGATATGAAGACTATTCTAGTTTTAAACATTTGAATCAAGAGTCACACTACAGATCACTGCAGTAGTAAAGAGCAAACACTTACCATACTCACCCTTTTCCTCTTTTGAACACAAAGCATGGAAGATTTACCTAAAATCAGGATTTCCTAGTGACTACATGCTGGGAGGGGCACAAGAACAAACCTGTGCCCATCTGAGCAGAGCTGTGTCTGGCAACAGGCAGAGCACAAGTGTTGTGGTTCATCTGGGAAGGGATGAGGAGCACTGCAATTGTGGGAATGCCTCCTGAAGCCTTGATGTGCCAACTTTTGGGAGGTTAATAATGACAAGTTACCTTAACCAAGGATATTTTTATTGGGTCCAATATTCAAGCATCATCAGGTTAAGGTCCTATAGAAAAGTAAACTGGTAAGAATAACCCCCCCCCAACCTTATGAATGGCAATTGGTATATGAAGTTTAATTTTAAATAAAATTTTACCAGCCAAACTGTGTTATGAATCTAAAACTATCAAACAAGGCTTGAACAAAATACTCCATTTCCAAAAAAAGGCAAATATAGGTTTAATGCCAGTCATCCAAAATTGACATTAGTCTTCTAATATAAGGCAAAAATAGTAATTTTCTTTTATTTTTTAACCTACATTAAGTACAGTCAGCAATAGTTGTTCTCTAGAATATGCATCATTGAGATCTAAAAGCAAGATCAGCAGAGAATGCCGACTCATGCCTTGTAAGATCTTCTCAACATAGTGACAACCCCATAGCAATCTCTGGGTGAAGGACTGGATTAATGCTGCAGAGAGCTTTTGTTAAATGGGTGTATAATTTAGTTCCCATGCGCCACAATCACATGTCCATGTTATAGCCATTTAGCACAAATAATAATTCTTGCAGATCTAAATGTGTGTCAATATACATTAAACCATAGAAAATGCCATAAAATACTCTATGCAATCTTTAAGCATCTGTATTCAATATAATTGTATTTACATATTTTTATGAACTTCTAATATGTAATAAGTCAATGAAGACATTTTTACAACTTTTATTGGATTATGAATTTATAAATTCAAGGACTCAGAGGCACATAGTTTAAAAGGCCAAGAACACCAAAACTAATTAAGTCACAGAAATCAGAATATTTATGGACGTAACACCAGTAAAAAATAAAAATCACATCCAGACTAAAAGCAACACCTCTTAAAGAGTCATCCTTCAAAGTTAGCATAATAAAAAGTTCTCATTTCCCTCAAAGAAAAATAAATCATCCCACCTACCAAGCTAGAAAAACCTATTTACAGTTGTACTTTGATCAGAAGTATCATTAAGTTGTGTAATACAGCCACTTCTATTCTGCCATTAGAATTTAACATTTCTTTCAAAGTATAGTTGTATTTACAAATGCATAAATATTGTAACTCTGATCTTCATTAAGGTTTGAATGAAAACAGGTTGTTAAGTCACAATACAAACGTGTTAGTGGAAAAGTAGGTGCATTTCAGTATCATTCTCAAAGAACAGGAAGCCAATACTTCTGATAAAGCTCAAGTTCATCAACGAGACCAGGTTTTTAAGTTAGGTTAATGAAGATTAAACCTCTTCTCTGTTAACTCTTTACATCGGTTTCTTCAGTCGACTTTCACTACACTGTATATTTTGGTTACAAACCAAAAGCAGGCAAAGAATCCAATTGTCCCTAAAAGAGAGAAAAAAGAAAATGACGTGTTAGAACACTGACACAGGAGACACTAATTTCTATCCATAGTTTATAAGTCAGGATATATGTATATGTGATCTGCTGTCCTTAGCCTTCAGAACATCAATCACATCAGATAATGGAAAATTACAGACAGTACTCAGACCTTAAAGGCATAAACTACTCTGTAACCTCTCATTATTTTCAGGAGCACAGAATAGATCATGTGGAACACTCTAGTAGTAAGATGTTTCTGTTTGCTTTTTTGTTCTTGTTGTTCCAGTATGCTGCAGTCCCACTCCTTCACACTGCTCCATTTCACCCTTTCTCAGTGACTACTCACACACACTTTATCTCATCTGCTCAGCTGTCAGAACATTGTTATTATGTTTAATAAACATAATAACATCATCAGAGTTCCCATTACTTAGCAATACTTTAAGGTCTTGGAAAACTAGAGCACCACCTTTATTTCTCCACAGACTGAGTTAATACAAATTTCAAACCATAGTGTAGTTACTACACAACTTGTAGTCCTACTGAAAACAGGTGTTACATACCTTAAAAATAAACACTTCTGAAATACTTATGACAGTCAAAAGGTACACACAGATTTGAACTAAAATTGGAGGATGAAAATAATTTCCCTGATTATTTATACTTCTAGCAGAAAAAAACCAGTGGCTTCATCCCTTCTTTTTGTGTAACTCCAAAAGAAACTTTTCACAAAAATATTATTTTGAATGTGAAATAGTTAATATAGTTGGGCTTTGTTAATCTAACTGGATTACATCAAAATTCAGTCTCAATCAGAATGATACTGGATTAAACAGCAGCTCAGAACACCTGTTACAGGAACCTTAATTTCCCACAAAAACTAGGACAGGAAAAAAGCCCTGAAGATTATCTGATCTCTGCCCAAGTACCTCTTCTAGAATTATATCCTGAACTTATACAAGCATCAAAGAAGTTCTTTAGAGGAAAAAAACTTCCTTTGTTTTAGATTTGGTAAGAGGGGCAACAAAAGTTGTGTGGTAACTTGTTGTCTATCAAAGCTTGAAAGGAACCATGAATGATATCATGGTCATTTTTTTTTCACTTTACGCTTGCTAAACTACTGATGTTTAAGTGATTCATTTACTATGATACGTAGTTGTGATCCCAGCTGTGAATCAAAGATTTGTCATGTAGCTCCCGGTATTGTGCCTGCTGAGTCTGATCAATGACCTGGAATGCAGTATGGATGCAAGTGCCTGAAGCATGTGTTACACTGACATAGCAGCAGGGCATCGTCAAAACCCTTCCTCCCCATCCTGACAATTTTTCACAGATGAGTAGGCAGCAGCAGAATAGTTTTCATACAACAATTATGACTTTTTCTTTTTAGCTTTTTTATCATCCTGACATGGGAAGTCAGTTGCCTTTGGGAGCAGTTTTTGCTAAATTGCTAATATGGTTTTTTGGTTCTTTTGTTTAAAAAAAAAAAAAAAAAAAAAAAAGGAGAACTGCCTGTACCTTTACCCTACCTCTGATTTCTTCTGTAAATCCTTATCTCAGAGCACTTCAGTAAATCTCAGAGAACTGAACATAACTGCATTTACATTCATATCAACCTAAATGGACAAAATTCTTCTCAAATCTTAAGAAACAGGATTATTTCCCCAAATTAAAAGGTCATTTGCACTTAATCTTGAGGGAATTAGATAAAAAATTGTTAAGCACAGTGTTTTACAATTCTGTGTAATTAATTACCTCAAGTGTAACCTCCCCTGATTTCAACATAGAAATTGAAAATCTAAAAAACAAAGAGCATAAAGACTGAAAACTGAGTTCTAGTTGCACAGGATGACTTGCATTTCCACTGTCCCAATTACAAACAAATGACTACCACAAAAAGCAGCTGAAAGGGGATGAGAATAAACCACCTCATCTTTGCAAGCTTATGAACCTACCCTAAAAATTTGCTGACAGGTGTTGTACAGCCACTCGGTCAACTGAAAGTGAACACGTGAGCAAAGGAAAAAAGGGGATGCAGTGGACACATCTTAATGCCTCTAGACAATGCCATGTGACATGACTGACTTGAAAGAATAAGGGCAAAAGATGGAAATTATATGGGTATCTGAGATGCAAAAGGCAGCTAAACCATGTCTCAGCACAGAAAATTATTGTAAATCCCCTTTATCTTGAAGGAATCTGCTCCAGAATTAGTGCACACAGGCAAAGTGTGAACAAAGGAGACAGGGTAAACACAATTCTGGTTTTGGGCAAAACTGTTTACTATTACAGGCAGACTTGCTGAACATCTGTTGGAAAAGCTGGTGAAACTAAATTAATGGTCTTTACACTTATGTAAGGCCTTACTGTTTTTCACACTACTTTGTAAGTCTGCACTGCATTTAAAGTTGATCTGCATACAGCAGTACACATTCATTTCCAGTTGAACAACCACACATCCTAGGATTTTTTAGTTCAATGAAACTATCAGTACACCCAGACCAGAAGTAAAGGTTAAGAGAAAAGTAAGGTGAGAAAGAAGAAAACCTGAGCAAGGGAGGCAGAATCTCTGATCTAGGCATTTCAGAATGACTTGCAAACTGGTACAGAAATGTGAATAAAAGCAGAGATGCATAAATTACAAACTATCTGCAAGCAATGCCAAAATACATTGGACTGACTTAAAATGAAGGATGGAAGATAAAACTGACCACTTCTGGGACACAGCTTGATCACTTTTCAGTGAGATTATATAATGCACTCAAGTCCCATTTCTTCCTTTTAAACAGCAATGACCCAAGAAAATCCTTGCAGGCCATTGCTCCCATTCATCATCATCTGCATTCAATCCACAAACAGCTTCAATATTTTCTTAGCTGAAGTGGACATGTCTTTGAAATATTCAGTTATACTTAAAATGAACACCATTCTTAGTTCTTTCTTCTTTTACTATTTTTGTTCCCCTAGGTTAAGTGGAAATGAAAATTCTACTTAAAAGTCATAGTGTGATTTGTATTAAAAGCTCTGATGACAAGCCATTTGTAGTCTATGAGGCCTCAAAAGATAGTGTCTATACACAGATACATATCCAAGACTGTGGAATCATTAAAAGTCATCATCAACATGAAGCCTGAAATTATTTAAACCATTGATCAGTTCAAAGTAGTCTCAGAAGTACTGCTCTGTAGGGCAGAGTATACAAGGACTGCATTCTGCTGCAGCAGAACACAGAATTTTTAAGATTTTTGAGGAGTTGGCAGTTGCTGCTTTCTTGCATCAGTTTGAAAGGAGACTTCTTGTATTTTCACTGCCATTTTCCCACCCTAAACAAGGGCTATTTCTGTCTGACTGAAGACTACAATGGAAAATTTTGTGACCTCATCTCAATTACTGAAGAGGAAATTGAAATGCAGCACCTAAGGACAGATGTATTTTCCGAATGCTCACAATGAAGATTACAAGGTTCTGACAAGTCTGATAAAAAAAAAAAAGTTAGAGAAATTCTGTCTGCTTCCCATGCCACTTCAATGCAATTGGGATACAGGTAAATACATTCCAGAAGAGAGTAAATTTTAAAAAAAGGCATTCTTTGTCTACCTTTATTCCTCTCTCTTCCTTCCAGCTATTCCAAAAAATCTGCTGTTTTTATCTTGACACTGTAAACTTTATACTTGATTGTGTGTGATTTGAAGTGTGCTTTTCCAAAGACAACTTATTTTTAAAAACTGAGTTTGTCATATGACTATCATAAAAATAAAATCTGGAAAAGTATTTATCACATATTTGTAGACCTAATGATAGGCCACACTTCAAGTTAGTAGTTTTGCCTCATCCTCATTTATCTCTTTTATTAAAGTTTGTAAGCACATAGTTGCAATATGCTACACCTGGAAAAAAATCAAAAGGCATACATAAGTTTATAATTCTGTATCAAGATCAGTTTTGCCAAGGATTCTATTGTGCAAAACTAAAGGCAGATTCAAAATTTAAAATTCAGGTTCAGTACACTTACCTGTGAAAAGGAAGAAGATCAAAACCATAATCATGGTATAACCGAAGTATAAAATGGTGCTAGCTGTTCCTGTGATTTGCAGTTTAGAAAAGAAATAATGTATTGCATATATTAGGAAATAAACTGCAGTGAAGCCACTAGTGAGAAATGAACGCCACTGCCAGTGATAGTCCTAGAGTGAGAGAAAATACAAATGGGTGAGAAATACTGCGTACACCTCTAGTCCACTGATCCTACCAGGGAATGCAGAGCTACTTTCTCTATTATCACTTTATCCAAAAGTAAGTTTTTGTAGGGTTTTTTTATCTAGAGGGAGAAGAACTATATATAACCAATACTGCTTTAATTACATCATTCAAAATTAGAGATAAGTAACCTTAAGATCAATAGCAAATACACAAAATACTAAAATCCCAAATAAGCCAGGTGTACTTATTTTCAGCCACAGAGACTTTTTTTTCCCAAGGTTGGGCATGTCTGAAATGCACTCTGATTGAACAAAATTAATGGATTAATTTAGCACCTTCAGAAAACAGGGAGTGAGAATCTAAAGATGTGACATTTGACTCAGCAATACCCAGTGCAAGGTTTTAATATTTCTTACAAGAGTTGCAAAAAGTAGCCTGCTTCACTTTTTAAAGACATGGTTTAAGTACATCTCATCTAGCACTAGTGTTCATGCTGAATTCTGGAATACTTATTTTCAATTACAAAAGCAATAACATTTTTGGAAGCATTCTTAGAACATTATCAGGTTTGAAAACAGAGGAAATATTTCCTACCTCTGCACATAGATGGAAGTAGCAGAGCAATATTGTAGCCTCAGAACATGTAATAACCAAAATAATGAATACCAGAAACAGGAAGCCAAACATGTAATACATCTGGTGGGACCTATAAAAGGGAGTTAAAAAAAAATTTAAATAGCCATTGTGCTATTATTATTTCTTCATAGGTAGTAACATCACCTTCACCTTAAGTATTTTCCCTTCCTATTGAAACTGTCAATTGTGCAGCCATACAATTGACTAATTTATTTTCTAACTAAAGAACAGCAACCTTGGCAACTTGGTCTGAGAACACTGAGAAAGCAAGGCCAAAGCATGCCCCTGGTTGGGATTTTAGAGAAATAAATGACTAAACATAATGGTGAAATCACAGTTCCAGTGAAGTCAGCATGACCTCTTCCACTGACTTCAGAAGAACCTAGATTTCACCTCACATTTCAATCAAAGGGGCAAAGCTCCAAAATAACAAGAAATGTCAAATGCTGTAGCTGTCTGTGTTGGGTAGAGGCACCTATTCAAGGTTCAGAAACAGTTTAACAAGATCCAATAACTAAATTGTGCCAGAAGGAAGACAAATTCCTCACAGTAGATTAGTTTGTCAGTGAGCTCACATCAAAATTCACTTCTACTGCACTAGTCTATGGGGCTTTCTTTTTAAAAATCGTTATTCTTTTTTAATAAAGATTTCACAAGAATTTGTTCTTGGTTCTTTTCTTTCCTCCCAAGAATAGTAATACTTTTCTAGCCTAATAACAACTACCAAAAAAATCTCAAGTTTATTTTAATAAACTTTACTACTGTCAAGTTATATGCTATATATCAGCTTCAGAGCCACTTCCACATGAAGTCGCAAGAGTAGCATGAGAAAACAACAAACTATCTGAAGGTAGGTCAGCTGTAAATTGCTAAGCATATCACAGCCACCTCTCTGCACACCCCAACAAGCACAACAGGCACCGAGTATTATTAAAACATAAAAAAGATATTAACATTTAAATATTATTGAACCAGTATGGTAACAATGCATCCTCAAATAATCAGGGAAAACATCTTGAAGAAAAACTTTCACAAAGAAAGATTTTATGACAGAGAAAATCCAATTTATGGTGAACTTACCAAATACTATTGAGAATGAAGAACAACTGTATAAAGATACATCCAAAAGGAAGAATCCCTCCCATGATAATACCAGGTAATGGCTTTGTATAGAACGATTGCTCAGGAATCTGACGTGGAATTTGATTTGTGCGAACAGGGTGTTCAATAGCCTTTTAACAAAAATAACAAACAGTTAAATAAATAAAGTATCAAACTTTTTTGCTTTCTTTTTGTAATGAGTGGTGGCACAAACTCTACTCTTTATTTTGAGCATGTGCATACCCAGCTACACTACATTTGCTTTTGCTCCAGCTCGGTTACCAACACTTGCTTGGCAAACTTGCTAAAAGACAGCTCTTACTGAAAACATAGTGACAGATATTTTGGACTTCCCTTTCAATGTTTGCCCATCTGTTACAGAGCCTGAGCTGATTTACCATATTTCAGCTGGGGTAGTGGTGGTGCAGATTGCTGCTTTCACCTTCTAAAAATTCCTGCGTGCTGTCTTTCAGGATTTACTTTAAAATTGCACTAGGATAAACTTACTGAAAGGACTCGATCTGGCAATTTAATCCTAATTCAAGACACATGCATGGATCAGCATGGTGAGAGAAAACAACGTAAAGCACTGTAAGATACATCCATACTCTGTATCTTTTGGCTTTCATAATAATTACATCAAAAACATCAACAGATACTTCCTTTCTGATTTGATTTCCAAGTTTTTGTGACAACTACCACATTGCCTTATTAGCTTATCAAACCTTCCTTCCTCCTTAAAAGAAGATGTACACACCTGTACAATGCAGGGGAACTCGATGGAATTTCAACATGGTTATCAGAAAAAAACCACTGAATTAAAAAGAGCCTACTAAAACAATATTCTCTGAAGGTATTACAAGAGATCTACAGAGAGACAGAATCCTGGCTTCCTATGCAGGAGAAAACCTACAAATGTATCTGCACTTATAGAAATTTATTTGTGGGGGACAGTAAATAGTTTTTTAAGAAAAAAAAAAGAAAAAAAGAACGAATCTCATTATTTAATTATTTGGTCACCAAATTATTAAATGTTTGGTCACAAAGAGCCCTCATAAAAATATGTAAAATTGATTCGTTTAGGAGTAAATCACAATTAATGTCTGCCAAGCAGAGATAACCATTTACAGAACACTTATGCAAACAGATTTCACAGAACTCTAGCAATTTGATCAGGAAACATCCTCAGTGTAGAGGGCAGACAGGAACAAGAAATACATGACGAAACCCAGAAATGCAGAATTTGCTTTCCCTCATGCTTGCTGGGTCAAGTACTTGTTTTAGTCTATGAAAAAGATGCTAATTAAAATAAAAATGCTCATATCACTTATTTATCTGTAGCAGTCACTCAATTAAATAGAATGACAATCCAATTTGCTGCAGAGAAGTATCACTGCCACCAATCATGTGTCACAGCCTTGGAATACCAAGACTGGTTCTCTAAGGCAGTTCTAAAGCAACTGAACTGAACTGGAGCCAACAGTGCAACTAGCTAAGGTGCTACCTCAGTCATGGCCTATACAGAGACAAATATTTGTGTGTGTTTATGTATGTATATACTTAAAAAAACAAATTCTCAGAAACACTTACGTTTTTCTTAAACCCAAAATAGGCACCAATAAATGTCAGTGGTACAGATATGCAAAACCAGAGTGCCAAAATAGCAACCAAGGTACCAAACGGAATAGCTGCTGAAGAGCCTTCTCCCCAGAGAATGAGGTTCATGATAAAAAAATCTGCAAATACAATTCTGAAAAACACAGAGCACACTTAGAGCACAGAAATACTTCTGAACATTCAGTAACCTTGACAAAACAATGGCACTGTTTTGAGATTTTAGCATAAATCTCTGCTAAAACCAAATGACACACACAAAATATGAAAACAAAGAGATCAGACAAGCAATTCTTTGTTAATCTAGTGGGACTGAACTCCAGCAGGCACTGACGTTCCAACTAAGCTATTTCAAATATATGCTTGTCTTAACTACACTTCAGGGTAAGACTGCTTGCTGTGATTAAGTGGAAAAAATTATCAGAGTGGTTATACATTATATGACACTATATAAGACTGACTACAGTGCAGTCAGAATAGTGCAGTCCAGAGAATGAAAGAAAACAATGAAAAAGTGGGCCTCAAACTTATTACTATCATAATGCTTTTTCCTAATCAACCTTTTCATGTGGTGAGAGTAAACAAATGCTTACAAAAGAAAAAAAAAATCAAAGGATGATATGCCACTAACCTACTCATCTTTGTCAAAAGTACCATGATACTCTCGTAGCTCCCGGAATAAAGGGACAATGTAAGATTTACTTGTATAGCTGAAACCTAAAAAATTAGCTATGCACATCAGAGATGCAATTTAATTCTCTTAATCATGACAATATTCTCAACTTACCCAGGACAAAGGAATGATGTCAGCAGGACATTTGTTTTCCATTTCTCACCTCCAAATGCTGTATTTTAAAACATTTGACAGAGATTAAAACATGCATTAAGTTCAACTATTAATTTTCCAGTCCATTTACCTGTTCTACTTAGCTTGCAAATACTCAAATAATGTGCTATCATGCCCAAAACCAGTAAACTAAATATTCAGTAATAAAATTGGATTTCCTTATCCTATTGCTTAAGCACAGAACTTCAAAGCAAAACGTCTCAGACCAAGGTCAGGAAAGGTATCCAACTAAAACTGTGTTTCTGACGACTTTATCTACTAAAAGGAGGGAGCAGATTTGCAATATTTCTAAATCTTTAAAAAATGTTTTAAACCTGGAGTGATTAAGAAATTTAAGCTTTCCAGCATTTGACTGCAGGTTTCAGTAGGTAAAGATACATAAATATGTGAAAACCAAGCTTAACAGTTTTCTTGAAATAATTCTTGCCTATGAATCTTACAGAAGAGTCAGAACTAACACGCTTACAGAAGTAGTGATGTTTTCTTGAGTCTTAACAGCATTAAGCAGTGGTGATACCAAAAGACCAAAGATAGCTTTTTTAAGAAAATCTTTATGAATTTGCACTATGCTGATAAAAATTCTAGTCAATATACTTTCAAATGAAAATATCCTGCTGGAGTGCAGTGAAGCAGATAATTTCATCTGAGCACTGCCATAATGACATGCTTCTTTATTTCAAGAGTCAGAAGTGATTATGGTTAGAATGATTTTAATTAAGTTTCTATTTCTTCATAAAAACTTGGTAGAATGTGACAGCAGTTATTAAGATTAACCATTTAATTTCAACTCATGTTTCACTTTTTAAATGCAATTTTGAAAAAAACCCCAACTTTTAAAATTGGATATCCATTTCAGCTGCATTTTGTTTAATACATCACATTATTTGTGTACTATTAACAAAACCCCATTCATGTTTACATGCTCTAATACAGGGTATAAACCACTTCCTGTAATAACAACGAAAATATCTCTGGATCAGTCATTCACTATCTTAGTAATTAAACACAACATTCAAGTATCAACTAAGTGATTACCAATAAATAAAATATTAAATTTTATCCTTAAAAACTACATTTCCACCAAAGACATAGGATTCAATTTACCATTAATACACTTCAAAATATCCTTCAAAACACACAGTATACACCAGAATATCAAGAATAATTCTATCCTCAATTATGCTCTTAGTACTAAAATTTCCTTCTGTTTAAATCTTAACTGGCTTGGATATTAGGAATACTTCATTTTCATGTCACCACCACTATGCAAAAAACTCCCTACAAGATACAAACTCACTTTTCCCACAGTTTTTCCCCACGTGAAAACTACAAAATGGTAAGAAGGAAGATCTCTAGTATCTACTGCCAGGCTGAAGTTCTGAAATAAACTTCTCCTGTAGCCCCATATATTCACAACTAAAGTAGTTCAAAAGATCCGTTTCTCTCAAGTCAAAAAACCTTTCACCTTGAGTAAGGTAATTAAAACAAGCTGTATGTGGAATGCCATGCTTCTTCACCTTAAAATAAATCAGACAGTAAAGGGGTAAACCATCTGAGGCTGGCAGCCAGGCAGGTCTTGAAACAATGGCTGGGATCAGTGAGGGAGAACAGTATCAACTAACTCCTGTCAGGGGCCCAGACACCACAGGGCTGGTTTCTACAACTACAGAACAGTCCTTCTCCCCGTGCTCCAGCCACAGTCCAATAAGCATTATTCTCCAAAATACCTGGGAGCTAGCTAAAAAGAGGTCACCAATCTCAGGCATGCAAGAACTGAGGTTCACAATTTGGGGGTGCAGGTGTGTGTTACCAAGCAACATCCACAGCAAAAACTCAATGCAGGTTTACACAGTCCCCACATTGACAGGAAACAGAAGCAGAAAACAGTCTGATGTGAAGATGTAATGACCTTAGTACTACTATTATTTAATTTCACAAATACACAGCAGCAAGAGCAATTCAGGGTCTTTAGGCATGATTACATCAAAACCAGTGTAACTATGTTAAGTGTTCTATATATGTATATTCTGTTGTTAAGGAAAGTACATTTCCCCACGTTGCCCTGAGGGAAGCTACAAACAGTGCAGCAAAATAAAAATCAGTCCTGTAATGATAATTTATGTTAATGAACTTAAGCCTTGTCATTTTCAGTAACTATTACTCACATTTGTAGAATCTGGCAGCAACATAACCGGCTGGAGTTCCAAGCAGCACCCACAAAACTACAGCACAGGTCATTAGAGCTCCCCTGTTAGCAGGTGACAAAAATCCCAGGCAAGCAAAAACTGTGAAGCAGAGATGCACAATTTTAGAAATGATGTTAGAAACCTTAGACTATATGTTTGACTTAAAGCCAGTACATCAGTTATCTTACAATTTGTGTGTACTAAGTTGCATGTCTACTACATCAGCTCAGCTGTTTCTAATGACTTTAATGAAATTTCTAGACAAAATGATACTGCTATTTTTACTAGCACCATGCAGTTAGCAGTGAAAAATCATGTACAATCAACTAAATCCTCCTCACTTTACTTACACAGGGTAACAAAAGTCATTATTAAGATTTGTGTGCCAGAGCCTAGAAAAACTGACAACAGCATTCCTTTTCTTGGGGGCCTGAAAATATCACCATGAACCAGTTTCCAGCCAAATTCTTCTTGAGCATCTTCCTGTAAAAGAAGTACATCTATTTTAATACAATAGATTACAACTTAAATAGCCTGTTACAGCTACACATTTAACTGGAAAAATTACATTCCAAATAAATTTTAGGAACTACATTTTAGACTTACAGTGGAATCCATTTGATTGTATCTTGCAATATCTTTATGGAGTGTCCTCAACATAATCATAGCTACCATTCCAGACAGAAAGAGGACAATCACCAGGGAATTCATAATACTGAAAAGAAAAAAAAAAGAAAAAAAGAAAATTAATGAAAATCATCATTCAAACTGCAATGTAAACACTGCAGTACAATAAATTTCCTCCTTACCTAAACCACTGGATGTGAGTGTGAGGCATGGATTCCAAAATATAATCCCATCTTGATGCCCACCTGATATTTTTTTCTTCCTGAAAGAGTAAACACATGAACATCAGATACAGTCAGTATCCAACTCATACATTTGAAAGCTGATGTTTGTGCAAAGCAATCTTAAATCTCGTGACTAATTGAAATTTCAAGTTTCATACTTTACAGGGAATACTTCAATAACAGCTACCAAGAGCAAACCTAAGATTTGACCATAGAATCTAAACCAAAATATTTTCTGAATTTGAGCACTTGTGTCTTCTTAAGACATTAAGGCTTACCAAATTAATTTAATTGTGCACCCTCCTTCACGGACTGTATTGGTTCATCTGGAATGGACTAGCAGAATAATGAAAGAACATAGATTTTTTTTAGCACATGTAAGTCCATATATCAAGAAATTAAGCTATGCTATACAGTCTCCAGATGATACTTCACTCACTACATCATGCTCTGTCCAAATTATCCTTTGCTTTCATACAACCTCATTTCAGTACCAAATACCAATCCCATTACAAACAGCTTTTACTGCAGGACAGGTGGGGAGACAGAACTTAGCAGAGGGAAGCAAATTATTCCTCCAGGCATTTCAACAGATTAAACTTATTCAAAATGAACATTCATTGATCAAAAACACTTCAAAACAACATTTCTTTGTTTTATTTTGCAGAGTAAACAGGAAAAAAGGAATAGACAGTGTTAATCAAGGTGAAGGTGGCTATTAAACAAACCAATTAACAAAACTGGCTAGGTGTCTGACAGGCTGTTATTTCAGTAATTTCTAACATACAAGAGCAAGAGCGCTTTTCAGTAAAGCCAGATTTTGAAAAAAATCCAATGGGTTAAAAAATGTAGTCAAGATCACATATATAGTTCACTGAGATAATAAAACTGTGTCTCAAAGGAAGCAACAAATTTCTAAACCAGTATCAATGACTCTAGGACAGAACTGCATTCTTCCTCATACCTAAACTGCCTTTTTTTTCTCTTCCTGAGATGACCTGGTCTGCCAACCCAACAGAAATTCAGAAGATTACCTCCAATTGATGTAACACTGTGCACAAGACAGGTGCACACACACAGCTGGGCATGTCATTTTTAAGGCCAAACAATAAAATAATATGAAGCTGAGGTCACTCTTAATTACTAACTTCTCACAGGTTTCCAGAAATACTTGCTTTTCGGTATACAAATTCATTTCAGCACCACAACTGATATAATATCTGAAAATATCATTATATAGTATATACATAATATAATCCCTCCAATATCATTATATAGTATAGACATAATATAATCCCTCCTGAGTATATTTCTTATACTATTTATTGTATTTTGAACTCAGAGTGGAAACAGTTTGAGAAGGAGTAGGGAACTTTGATAAACAGTTTGTCCAGCAAACTCCATCTACGGAAAACCAAAACAAAACCAAAACATCCCTCTCTTGTCAGCAGAATGAGAAACATTCAGCTATCATTGCTGCCTGCAGTTGCCTGATATACTGCTTCTCTGCTTTTAAATAGAGAGCAGTAGAACAAAGACTACCAGCTTCCTACTCTTTTGAAGGATTCCAGGGGAGGAAGACCTTAAAGAGAAGGCAGCTTTTGCAGCAGAAGGGCAGAAAACTATCAGCTTCAACCTACCTACATGAAACAATTTCTCAGACCTAAGAACTTGGATTGAAAAATGATCTACCAGACAACCTAGGCAGATGTGGAAAGTGTGACTCTTAAAAACCACATACGTGTTTCACATCTACTTTGTGTGTGTTGGTATGCAAAACTGCAATGTATGTGGTCAAATCCCAAGCCACCTCTGACATTCCAGTTCAAATAAAGTTTTAAAGCTACACATTTACTATTCTGAGCCAATTTTAATTGTCCATCTTTATAATTCAGAGTACTAATGCATGATTTTAAGAGGTAACCACCACAGAAATCTTAGTACTCACATGAAAAGTAACTGAGTATGTGTATGCAATTTTGACTTCTCCACTGGCCTTATTACTTATATCCATGGGCACTCCTGAGCAGTCAGGGTTGTCTGGATGAGTATGCTTGTAACTGCAGGGAGACAAGACACAGAATGAAAGCCACTTCACTGACAACATTCTTAAGAAAGAATTCATTCATCTTAGAAAAGCATACCAAGGATTCTTCCCTTCAATATAAGAATTGTACTTAATGTCTCATAAATTTCAGGACTCATAAGGAACATATCCTAAGCTCAGGAATTTTTGAAACTTGAACTTCTTAAACAAGATTTGTTTCTTCTAAAAAGAGCACCGTCTCTAAAGCAGAGTACCAAAATTGAAAGAAGCCTTAGTATTGCTATGAACTTCCAAAACATTTTAAAAGTTACACCACCAGAACTACTAACTTCTCTCAGGAAAAAATACTTTCAACTGAACCAACAATGTGAGAAGCTCAGTTATACCATGAAAGACAAGATGCTAAGAAATAACACAACAGACACCAATTGTGCAAAAGCCACACAGACACCAGGACAACTGATGAGTGTATCTGTGAAATCTTTCTACACAAATCCTGATTGTTGAACAGATCAAATCTTGCACTCCAGTCAAGCCTGCAACAGGCACTGGTGTCCTGTTCTGATACAAGACAGAATATTCCCTGGTAGGGAAATTAGGGTTCTACATGCATGGACACACACACTCATCACACCCCAAAAACACTTACAGGTTTTATTTTATCTTTTCTTGGTCCAAGTAGGAAAAAGTGCAGCAAGGTCCATCAAATTACAAAATTACATTAGACTGTCCTAACTACACTACATCAATCAACAGGAGAGGTAATCTGCAGGTCACATATCTGAAAGCATTTCTGACTAGCAGCAGGTTCCCAGATCAAAACAAGTGTCTCGGGATGGATGACTTTTTGATGACAAGTTACTTTCAACTACTAACCTTTTTGGTTCAAGTTTAGCAGCAACTAGTCTTGCTCCCAGAGCTTCATTCTCCACAACATGGTAATAAATTTTTATGTCAACATGGTTGAAAATATAAAAGGTATCCTTTTCATGAAATTCTGACTGCAATGAAAAAAAGTTATATTAAACAATCAAAAAATATAGACATCACAAAGCCTTAGACAGAAGTCTGCATAACAGAATTTTAGACTGCATATAGTTTTTCTGTCAAGAAGCTCTAAAATATGAATGTGAGATACTGGAAATTATAAAGACAGTAAGTGCCTTCTTGCATTAAAAACATAAGTTAGAAAAGTTAATGCTAAGAACAGTCTAGTAAAATTGAAAAGTAGAAAAATTAATTTAAATATTTAATATATATATATTATTAATCAATTTAACTGAAAATGTCCTAATTTATTTAAGTATCAACCTGAATAGATAACTAAGGGACAACTTTTGTTATTAGAAGCATTTCAAAAGCATCAGCTATTTTAAAACAAAGAGTCTATTTTTCAGAAATTAAACAGAACCTCCCAAAACAACGCAAATAAATGCTCACTGTGGCAGAACAACCTTTGAAATCAAAGATGCACAGGGATGAACAGCAAGCAGCAGTCAAGAATGCTGAATGCAAACCTCAGGTGAAGGGAAATATCGCCTTGGAATTTAGTTAGTTTAAGAGGTTGTTAAACTCACAAGTAATTTAACAGTTATGTCTACTGAAATTCAGTTAGAACCTCTAAAGTGTTCTATCCTCACCCTTTCCATAGAGCAGCCCCACTTATAAGAATAGTTACATAAATGAAATGTTCTTCTACAGTACATCAGTTATTTATTCAAAGGTTATTTTCCTTTAATTAAAAACAAGCCTTAAAATAAGATTAAAATAATATTGCCAGATTACATATTTGATCGTAAATGCATCCATTCACATGGAGACCCTGAAACCAACTCATTATGGAGGCAATTAAACAAAATTGGCAACCACAGAAATTGTTATCTTTGTTAAGATCGATTCAATAAAACCAACCACTCTGAAAAACCCCAAAAACCTATCCCAAGTTCTCAGTGACCTTGCCATGGAAGAGGTCTGTGATAGGCAAAGACTTCCTGGACTTTCTTATCTCCATAATGCTTTCAGTGCACTTATCTGGATCTCCACCATATCAGTGCACTTATCTGGATCTCCACTATATGATCTATCACAAGAGAATCTTTTTCCATCAGCTCCCAGTTTTAGGAAAAGCAAACCTTCCAAAAGTACGGAGAGGTACAAACACACCTATGCAAATCTGCTTCCATGAAAACACTTCTATCCCACAAAAATTTCAAGTCCAAACCTTCAAACATTTCCATTTCTTAGGCAATGAAGGATGACCTTCACCCTCCACATGTACTGAATGTTATGCATGTTCACCCCCTGATCTTTTAGAGCTCTTCTGTACTATGCAGCATAAGAGACAAGGTTCTTAGGCTTAGATCAGGCTTTCAAATTGAGGTACTTGCAGAGACCAAAACACTCACCTATCTTTAGGCAACATGTATTCTTAAAATAGCAAGGACTCACCATAGAAACATGACACAGGAGAAATGCTGGTCTCTAAATTAGTAAGAAGTAATATATATTAAAAATATATATAATTGCATAAACATACATTAATAACACAGGCATCTTTTGGACGGCCATCTTCTGTAATGTAACAGCCAATAGGAAAACCAGGATTACAGAACCTCTGGCCATCTTCCACATCGTAACACCATGTCACAGGCATGTTGTCCACAATCCTGTAAATGACATAGTGACACTTCAACATTTTTCAAAATACACAGTGTAATGGAAACAAAACCAGATTAACATTAATCTACTTTGCTATATTCATTATTGGAATATTGACTACAAGAATAATACTATCCATGGAATGGCACTGATTGCCAATCCAAGTTCCAAATGAGTTACAAGCATGGAGCTCTTCAACTGAAACCACTCTATTCATGGCACTGCTTCATGAAGTCCCCATGCAAAAACAGCCCAAAGCCAAAAACTCACCCAGTCCAAATTTGTAACAATTTAACTTATTATTTTGTCTTTAAATAATGGCCAAAATAATCAAATTTGCTGAACCAGCTAAAATGGACAATTTCAAGTTTAAGACAAAACAAAATTTTTTTTTAAAAGCCTACATCACAAATTATTAATTCTCCAGCTTCCTCATTGCAAAATACATTTTTCATAGCACTCTTAAAGCTTTTTTTTTTGCTACTTAAGTGAATTCCTAATCATTAACCTCATTTATAGCTACCAAAGAGTATGCAACATTTTAATTAGATGATTTGCATTACCAAAAAATTGTAAGCCATCAAACAACTGTTTTTGTAAGAACTCCCATGTCTGAGAGAGCCAGTGCCAACTGGCTCCAACAGACTCCCTGCTGGCCAAGGCCAGAGGCAGCACCTCTGGGAAACAGATTAGAAAAGGGAGAAAAAACTCTTCACAACAGCATCTGCAGCTGGAGAGAGGAGTGGGAATATGTACAACTCTGCAGACACCAAGGTCAGTGGAGAAGGATGGGGGAGAAATGCTCCCGGCACAGAGGCAGAGATTCCCCAGCAGCCTGTGGTGCAGCCCATGGTGAGTCAGGCTGTCCCCTTGCAGCCCAAGGAGGACCACAGGGCAGCAGATATCTGCTTGCAGCCCATGGAGGACCCCACATCAGAGCAGGTGGATGTGCCCTAAAGAAGGCTGTGATCCCATGGGAAACCCACACTGGAACAGGCTCCTGACAGGACCTGCGGCCCCATGGAAAGATGAGGCCACTCTGCAGCAGGTTTGCCAGGACCTGTGAATCCATGGGAAACCCACACCTGGAGCAGCCTCTTAAAGGACTGCATCCCATGGAAGGGACCCCCACTGGAGCAGTTCCTGAAGAGCTGCAGCCCATGGGAAGGACTTGCACTGGGGAAGTTCATTAAAAACTCTTCCATGGGAGCAACCCCACAAGGCCAGGGTGTGGAGAGTCCTGGTCCTGAGGACGAAGGAGTGGCAGAGACAACGTGTGATGAACTGACCACAATCCCCATTCCCTGCGCCCCTGTGCAAAGGAGGTGGTGAAAACTGGAAGTGAAGTTGAGCCTGGGAAGAAGGGAGTGGTGGGGAGAAGAAGTTTTAAGCTTTGGGTTTATTTCCCATTACCCTTCTCTCATTTGGCTGCTAATAAATTAAACTAAATTCCTCAGTTTGAGTCAGTTTTGCCCATGACAGTAGTTGATGAGTGATCTCTCCCTACCCTTATCTTGACCTTTTTGCTACATTTTCCCTCCCCTGTCCACTTGAGGAGGGAAGTGACAAAGCAGCTTTGGTGGGCACCTGGTGTCCAGCCAGGCTCCACCCACCCCACAGCTGGACTCAATGATTTTAGAGGTCTTTTCCAACTCAATCAATTCTGTGCTTGTATACTTGAAATTTTATCTCCATAATGTATGCTAGAGAAATTGCTTGCTTTTGTTAGTGTTTTCATCTCCTAATCAAAACAAAGCAACATTAACATATTGCAAGTAGGTTTTGTTTGGGTAAAGACTTTCCTTTGCATCTATGCAGCAAAGACATCCTGAGCTGCCTTCAAGCAGCAGCAGCAATGCCAGAGCAAATTGGTAGTTTAAGAAGCAAATCATTTTTCACAGCTAATCTTCAAATTTAAAATGACTTGAAGAGATTATACATGTGGAGCAAATATGCTATTCAACAGTGTTCTTATATGTCTCTCAAGAACATCTGGTGATGAACAGTCAGCCAAGATATCAGTATAGCTGTTGAGTCCAATTCAGTATGTCAATTCCTAATCTTATTAAGTGGCTTTTGAAACCTTAGAAGTATTTTGCACCATCTGTGTTCCCCAGGAATTTCATGATAAATTGAAGCTGGATAATAACCCTCTACTGAATCCTACTTATGCTACCTTGTTCATCCCTGTACAACATACCTCTGTACCATACTCCTGGAGCACGCATCATTAATCACAAAATCCAGCCACGGCCACTTTGTGAAGCTGTGGCTAAGGAGGACTAACAGACATAACCAGGGATTTTTCACTGGTCCCTAAGTTTTAGGGCAGTGGGCAGAGAAAAAAAACTATAGTAAAAATGCAATTAAAAGAATTAAGAAATAAATCAAATTTCAAGGGAAGTTTTCACACTAAAAAACAGAATTATATCTTACTTAAACCTCTACTTGAATACACTAATTATATTTTTTAAACAATTTAATCTAGAGGGAAAAAAAAAACCAAACCAGTCTGAAGTACTTTTTTGTATGATTAATTTTACACAGCTCTGTTTCAGCTTCTATCAGCTTAAGTTATGGGTTTTCCTAAAAAAAAATTATCTTCTTTCAAGCTTCGTAGTCTTGGGAAGCTATTTTTAAGTTACACACCAAAACATACACAACCTTTTATAGCTGAGTCTTTTATGCCAGACTCACATGCATTACTGAAATTCAAAGTGGTGCAAATATTACAAACATATGCAGTATTTAAGAGGAATATAATCAAGTCCAGCATGTTTGAAGCTCCACTTCTTTTAGCATTAGGCATACACACTTCAAATCCCTGCAAAAGTAGCTGTACATTTCAGAGTTTCTTTATGGCCTCCTTGTTCACCTACCTGAACATATGACTCTTGCCTGTGAACTCTTCTGACATAACCTATCAAATTCCTACTATACTCATTTTCAAGAGGCTCCCAGAACATTTACATCAGTGAACCACAGTTTACCCCCACAAAGGGATTTCCCATATCAGTTCTTGAGAGCAGTAGAAAATGTACTTGTTGCCTTTCCAGCTGTTTCAAAATTGAAGGAATGGAACGTAGCATTACAGAAAAACAGTTAATGACAGTGGCAACATTCAACCTGCATTTTTACTAAAATACCCAAAAAGTTTAAATCCAAATAGATGAAGACCAACACATTTGTTCCCACAAAGCAGGAGGCCCATATTTGGAATTAGAGCATACCTATGAGTGACACCAATTAATGATGCTCATGCATTCCTTGCTAAGACATGCCTCAGGAACTCATGCCCAAGTTGTTCCTTCTATTCTTGCACCTGAAAGCTGCTGTTGGCAGAGCCTGCCAACATGTAAAGCACTAAACACTGATAACATGGCTGGGACATTTCCAGTGTCAAGACTGAGCCTGCTGATAAACATTTCACAGCTCTTGGATGTGGGTGCAGTGTTGGGAAACTGAATATCTGCCTGAGATTCAGCACACTCATTCAGCCTTGCACCACCCTTACTGCCCATCAAACGAGGATTCAATGTCTGAGCTCAAACAGAGCTCCAAGGTCAATCAGATGGTTACAGAGAGGCCCCAGAGAATAGGAAAGGACCAAGCCTTTATGCATTCCTCAAAATTACTTATTTAATTAGTTTTCATTGGCCACCTTTCCCTTTCACATCCATAGAAGAGAAATAAACATTGCATAAGAGTCTTTCAGAACTGTTGATCCTGTCTCCTGGACACAGCATTTGAAGGCGAGTGCGAGGCCTCTCAAGGAAAACAAAGACAACATAGCAACAGAATAAAGGCCCTGTAAGACTCTTCTCAAGCTAAGGCAGGACTAACTTCTATATTTACAGGTGAAAAAAAGCAGCAGTATTTTACAGTAAGCACAAAGCTTTGTGTTTAGAAACAGATTAATTTCCATTGCTCTTCATGCCTATCCTTCAAGTGACAGAATTTTTTTTAAGAAGATAGCAAACAATATGACATTTTATGCAAAAAGAGAAGAGGAAGATATTAAGCGCACGTATCTAGTGTTCCATCTGTGTTAACTTGAAAATACAAAAGTATAAACTAAATTATCACCAACATACTACACTAACCAATCTATGAATTTTAGACTTACCAACTTACCAGTGATGTTGATAATTCAGTAGCATACTTTTTTTCAAAAAGTCTAATTTCTGTTTGTCTTCTGGCTTTGTGGTATCATATGTTTTTGTACAAACAGATTTACATGTCTCCTTCTTGTTGAATGTGAACTAAGAAAAATGAAAGACTCATGAGCAAAAAGGTTGTAACAAACTGTCTTATTTCAGTACATAACAATTTATCCTATACATTTCATTGCCTATACTATTATAATGAAAACACCTAAAAATTACTGAGACTAGGTACATCAACCCTCCAGAGGAGGTTTTTATATTGGTGTGTGCTCTAAACCCCTCCCTGTGCTCCCTGTAGGAGCCCTACAGGAAGAGCTCCTTGTTACTAACTAGCACACATTTTCTGCCATGATTGACCAGATAAGTCATTTGACCTCTCAGCAGCCATGCTGTCACAGGCAGCTTCAACTGGTAACTTTCTCTCCTACTACCTCTTGTAGAAGAGAATGTGAGAGCTTCAGTCAGCAGGAAAGACCAGCAAGCTAACACCATTTATAATTCGTCCGTTTTATGGCTGCAATATTTTCAGATCTGGTTCTAAGAAACAGGAGTGCTGAGCAGCAATAATCAGGTTTTGTCAGATCCCAAAGAGAGAAGATAACCTGCAGAGCATTTCAGGGTACAGCCCCACAATGCAGAGCATTGCAAGTTACAATTACGTTAAACTGACAGATTTTTATCGTGTGGAATTTCAGATGCTGAAGTTTCTCAGATAAAGCCCTTGTGAAAATCATCTTCAAGATTCTGATCTCCTTTGGTTACATTTGAATGCACACATTAGTGTCAGAGAACCAACCCTGTAAGGAGATGGTTCTATCCTCTCCCCAAACAAGACTTGGCCAAGGTTTTCAGATGGACGCTTCTTTCCTTCTGCTTGACAAAAATCAAACCTAAATTAGAGAAAATATACAAAAATGAATAAAATATTCTCAGCTGCAAATAATGTTCCCAAATCAACATGTTCATCACAAGTGAAGGAGCTATACAGCTTTCCCTGTAGATAACAGTTTCTTCATTTAACCTGTGAAGTGTGAAAATCACTATCATGGTTTGAGAAGAAACCAGATGAAACAGAACCAACATTGAAGTCTCTTCATCAGCTATTTCAGAACATTGTAGCACAAGTTTCTTTGAGTAATTGAAGTTTCCTATTTGAACAGGGATTTTAGACAAGAATTAAATCTTCATCTAGAGTTTAATAATGACTCTCAGAAAAAAAGCATGCAGGCCAGATTCCGGAATTTGAGGGAAAATAAAAATAAAAAAGACAGAGACAGCTCCTTTACAACAAACACTATTAAAGAGGTTATTACAGTTTTATTCACCAACACATTTAATAGCACATCCTCCATGTTTTTCCAGTCTGTTTTTAAAAATAGCACATTCGTGTTCTTTAAAGTGTAGACATAACTGGTGCTTAAGCTCTTCAATATTAACAGTTAAAATATTCTTTATAGCAAAAACTTTACATAGTTGTACCAGG